>NW_027168102.1:0-66000 GCF_040954835.1 Lepisosteus oculatus
TTACTGCCCCATAACTTACATGGGGTTGACCAAACTTGCAGAAACATGTTTATTTCTGCTGAAAAACACGTTTTGACACTTTCTGTACACTGGGGTTAAGGGCTGAGTGTGTGGGCTCTTCTGAGCCTTGCTATTACAAGGAGATTCAGTTGTCTGAAAAAACGCGTTTATTTCGGGCTGAAAAACACGTTTTGAAAAGTGTGATGTTACTGCCCCATAACTTACATGGGGTTGACCAAACTTGCAGAAACATGTTTATTTCTGCTGAAAAACACGTTTTGACACTTTCTGTACACTGGGGTTAAGGGCTGAGTGTGTGGGCACTTCTGAGCCTTGCTGTTACAAGTAGATTCAGTTGCCTGAAAAAACGCGTTTATTTCGGGCTGAAAATTACGTTTTGAAAAGTGTATTGTTACTGCCCCATAACTTACATGGGGTTGACCAAACTTGCAGAAACATGTTTATTTCTGCTGAAAAACACGTTTTGACACTTTCTGTACACTGGGGTTAAGGGCTGAGTGTGTGGGCTCTTCTGAGCCTTGCTATTACAAGGAGATTCAGTTGTCTGAAAAAACGCGTTTATTTCGGGCTGAAAAACACGTTTTGAAAAGTGTGATGTTACTGCCCCATAACTTACATGGGGTTGACCAAACTTGCAGAAACATGTTTATTTCTGCTGAAAAACAGGTTTTGACCCTTTCTGCACACTGGGGTTAAGGGCTGAGTGTGTGGGCACTTCTGAGCCTTGCTGTTACAAGTAGATTCAGTTGCCTGAAAAAACGCGTTTATTTCGGGCTGAAAAACACGTTTTGAAAAGTGTATTGTTACTGCCCCATAACTTACATGGGGTTGACCAAACTTGCAGAAACATGTTTATTTCTGCTGAAAAACACGTTTTGACACTTTCTGTGCACTGGGGTTAAGGGCTGAGTGTGTGGGCTCTTCTGAGCCTTGCTATTACAAGGAGATTCAGTTGTCTGAAAAAACGCGTTTATTTCGGGCTGAAAAACACGTTTTGAAAAGTGTGATGTTACTGCCCCATAACTTACATGGGGCTGACCAAACTTGCAGAAACATGTTTATTTCTGCTGAAAAACACGTTTTGACCCTTTCTGCACACTGGGGTTAAGGGCTGAGTGTGTGGGCACTTCTGAGCCTTGCTGTTACAAGTAGATTCAGTTGTCTGAAAAAACGCGTTTATTTCGGGCTGAAAAACACGTTTTGAAAACTGTGATGTTACTGCCCCATAACTTACATGGGGTTGACCAAACTTGCAGAAACATGTTTATTTCTGCTGAAAAACACGTTTTGACACTTTCTGCACACTGGGGTTAAGGGCTGAGTGTGTGGGCACTTCTGAGCCTTGCTGTTACAAGTAGATTCAGTTGCCTGAAAAATCGCGTTTATTTCGGGCTGAAAACACGTTTTGAAATGTGTGATGTTACTGACCCATAACTTACAGGGGTTGACCAAACTTGCAGAAACATGTTTATTTCTGCTGAAAAACACGTTTTGACCCTTTCTGCACACTGGGGTTAAGGGCTGAGTGTGTGGGCACTTCTGAGCCTTGCTGTTACAAGTAGATTCAGTTGCCTGAAAAAACGCGTTTATTTCGGGCTGAAAAACACGTTTTGAAAAGTGTGATGTTACTGCCCCATAACTTACATGGGGTTGACCAAACTTGCAGAAACATGTTTATTTCTGCTGAAAAACACGTTTTGACCCTTTCTGCACACTGGGGTTAAGGGCTGAGTGTGTGGGCACTTCTGAGCCTTGCTGTTACAAGTAGATTCAGTTGCCTGAAAAAACGCGTTTATTTCGGGCTGAAAAACACGTTTTGAAAAGTGTGATGTTACTGACCCATAACTTAGATGGGGTTGACCAAACTTGCAGAAACATGTTTATTTCTGCTGAAAAACACGTTTTGACCCTTTCTGCACACTGGGGTTAAGGGCTGAGTGTGTGGGCACTTCTGAGCCTTGCTTTTACAAGTAGATTCAGTTGTCTGAAAAAACGCGTTTATTTCGGGCTGAAAAACACGTTTTGAAAACTGTGATGTTACTGCCCCATAACTTACATGGGGTTGACCAAACTTGCAGAAACATGTTTATTTCTGCTGAAAAACACGTTTTGACACTTTCTGCACACTGGGGTTAAGGGCTGAGTGTGTGGGCACTTCTGAGCCTTGCTGTTACAAGTAGATTCAGTTGCCTGAAAAATCGCGTTTATTTCGGGCTGAAAAACACGTTTTGAAAAGTGTGATGTTACTGACCCATAACTTACAGGGGTTGACCAAACTTGCAGAAACATGTTTATTTCTGCTGAAAAACACGTTTTGACCCTTTCTGCACACTGGGGTTAAGGGCTGAGTGTGTGGGCACTTCTGAGCCTTGCTGTTACAAGTAGATTCAGTTGCCTGAAAAAACGCGTTTATTTCGGGCTGAAAAACACGTTTTGAAAAGTGTGATGTTACTGACCCATAACTTACATGGGGTTGACCAAACTTGCAGAAACATGTTTATTTCTGCTGAAAAACACGTTTTGACACTTTCTGTACACTGGGGTTAAGGGCTGAGTGTGTGGGCTCTTCTGAGCCTTGCTATTACAAGGAGATTCAGTTGTCTGAAAAAACGCGTTTATTTCGGGCTGAAAAACACGTTTTGAAAAGTGTGATGTTACTGCCCAATAACTTACATGGGGTTGACCAAACTTGCAGAAACATGTTTATTTCTGCTGAAAAACACGTTTTGACCCTTTCTGCACACTGGGGTTAAGGGCTGAGTGTGTGGGCACTTCTGAGCCTTGCTGTTACAAGTAGATTCAGTTGCCTGAAAAAACGCGTTTATTTCGGGCTGAAAAACACGTTTTGAAAAGTGTGATGTTACTGCCCCATAACTTACATGGGGTTGACCAAACTTGCAGAAACATGTTTATTTCTGCTGAAAAACACGTTTTGACCCTTTCTGCACACTGGGGTTAAGGGCTGAGTGTGTGGGCACTTCTGAGCCTTGCTGTTACAAGTAGATTCAGTTGCCTGAAAAAACGCGTTTATTTCGGGCTGAAAAACACGTTTTGAAAAGTGTATTGTTACTGCCCTATAACTTACATGGGGTTGACCAAACTTGCAGAAACATGTTTATTTCTGCTGAAAAACACGTTTTGACACTTTCTGTACACTGGGGTTAAGGGCTGAGTGTGTGGGCTCTTCTGAGCCTTGCTATTACAAGGAGATTCAGTTGTCTGAAAAAACGCGTTTATTTCGGGCTGAAAAACACGTTTTGAAAAGTGTGATGTTACTGCCCCATAACTTACATGGGGTTGACCAAACTTGCAGAAACATGTTTATTTCTGCTGAAAAACACGTTTTGACCCTTTCTGCACACTGGGGTTAAGGGCTGAGTGTGTGGGCACTTCTGAGCCTTGCTGTTACAAGTAGATTCAGTTGTCTGAAAAAACGCGTTTATTTCGGGCTGAAAAACACGTTTTGAAAACTGTGATGTTACTGCCCCATAACTTACATGGGGTTGACCAAACTTGCAGAAACATGTTTATTTCTGCTGAAAAACACGTTTTGACACTTTCTGCACACTGGGGTTAAGGGCTGAGTGTGTGGGCACTTCTGAGCCTTGCTGTTACAAGTAGATTCAGTTGCCTGAAAAATCGCGTTTATTTCGGGCTGAAAAACACGTTTTGAAAAGTGTGATGTTACTGACCCATAACTTACATGGGGTTGACCAAACTTGCAGAAACATGTTTATTTCTGCTGAAAAACACGTTTTGACCCTTTCTGCACACTGGGGTTAAGGGCTGAGTGTGTGGGCACTTCTGAGCCTTGCTGTTACAAGTAGATTCAGTTGCCTGAAAAAACGCGTTTATTTCGGGCTGAAAAACACGTTTTGAAAAGTGTATTGTTACTGCCCCATAACTTACATGGGGTTGACCAAACTTGCAGAAACATGTTTATTTCTGCTGAAAAACACGTTTTGACCCTTTCTGCACACTGGGGTTAAGGGCTGAGTGTGTGGGCACTTCTGAGCCTTGCTGTTACAAGTAGATTCAGTTGTCTGAAAAAACGCGTTTATTTCGGGCTGAAAAACACGTTTTGAAAACTGTGATGTTACTGCCCCATAACTTACATGGGGTTGACCAAACTTGCAGAAACATGTTTATTTCTGCTGAAAAACACGTTTTGACACTTTCTGCACACTGGGGTTAAGGGCTGAGTGTGTGGGCACTTCTGAGCCTTGCTGTTACAAGTAGATTCAGTTGCCTGAAAAATCGCGTTTATTTCGGGCTGAAAAACACGTTTTGAAATGTGTGATGTTACTGACCCATAACTTACAGGGGTTGACCAAACTTGCAGAAACATGTTTATTTCTGCTGAAAAACACGTTTTGACCCTTTCTGCACACTGGGGTTAAGGGCTGAGTGTGTGGGCACTTCTGAGCCTTGCTGTTACAAGTAGATTCAGTTGCCTGAAAAAACGCGTTTATTTCGGGCTGAAAAACACGTTTTGAAAAGTGTGATGTTACTGCCCCATAACTTACATGGGGTTGACCAAACTTGCAGAAACATGTTTATTTCTGCTGAAAAACACGTTTTGACACTTTCTGTACACTGGGGTTAAGGGCTG
This sequence comes from Lepisosteus oculatus, assembly GCF_040954835.1. Classification (NCBI taxonomy): domain Eukaryota; kingdom Metazoa; phylum Chordata; class Actinopteri; order Semionotiformes; family Lepisosteidae; genus Lepisosteus; species Lepisosteus oculatus. The sequence goes on from NW_027168102.1 coordinate 4,634, forward strand.
AGTGTGTGGGCTCTTCTGAGCCTTGCTATTACAAGGAGATTCAGTTGTCTGAAAAAACGCGTTTATTTCGGGCTGAAAAACACGTTTTGAAAAGTGTGATGTTACTGCCCCATAACTTACATGGGGTTGACCAAACTTGCAGAAACATGTTTATTTCTGCTGAAAAACAGGTTTTGACCCTTTCTGCACACTGGGGTTAAGGGCTGAGTGTGTGGGCACTTCTGAGCCTTGCTGTTACAAGTAGATTCAGTTGCCTGAAAAAACGCGTTTATTTCGGGCTGAAAAACACGTTTTGAAAACTGTGATGTTACTGCCCCATAACTTACATGGGGTTGACCAAACTTGCAGAAACATGTTTATTTCTGCTGAAAAACACGTTTTGACACTTTCTGCACATCGGGGTTAAGGGCTGAGTGTGTGGGCACTTCTGAGCCTTGCTGTTACAAGTAGATTCAGTTGCCTGAAAAATCGCGTTTATTTCGGGCTGAAAAACACGTTTTGAAATGTGTGATGTTACTGACCCATAACTTACAGGGGTTGACCAAACTTGCAGAAACATGTTTATTTCTGCTGAAAAACACGTTTTGACCCTTTCTGCACACTGGGGTTAAGGGCTGAGTGTGTGGGCACTTCTGAGCCTTGCTGTTACAAGTAGATTCAGTTGCCTGAAAAAACGCGTTTATTTCGGGCTGAAAAACACGTTTTGAAAAGTGTGATGTTACTGCCCCATAACTTACATGGGGTTGACCAAACTTGCAGAAACATGTTTATTTCTGCTGAAAAACACGTTTTGACCCTTTCTGCACACTGGGGTTAAGGGCTGAGTGTGTGGGCACTTCTGAGCCTTGCTGTTACAAGTAGATTCAGTTGCCTGAAAAAACGCGTTTATTTCGGGCTGAAAAACACGTTTTGAAAAGTGTGATGTTACTGACCCATAACTTACATGGGGTTGACCAAACTTGCAGAAACATGTTTATTTCTGCTGAAAAACACGTTTTGACCCTTTCTGCACACTGGGGTTAAGGGCTGAGTGTGTGGGCACTTCTGAGCCTTGCTTTTACAAGTAGATTCAGTTGTCTGAAAAAACGCGTTTATTTCGGGCTGAAAAACACGTTTTGAAAACTGTGATGTTACTGCCCCATAACTTACATGGGGTTGACCAAACTTGCAGAAACATGTTTATTTCTGCTGAAAAACACGTTTTGACACTTTCTGCACACTGGGGTTAAGGGCTGAGTGTGTGGGCACTTCTGAGCCTTGCTGTTACAAGTAGATTCAGTTGCCTGAAAAATCGCGTTTATTTCGGGCTGAAAAACACGTTTTGAAAAGTGTGATGTTACTGACCCATAACTTACAGGGGTTGACCAAACTTGCAGAAACATGTTTATTTCTGCTGAAAAACACGTTTTGACCCTTTCTGCACACTGGGGTTAAGGGCTGAGTGTGTGGGCACTTCTGAGCCTTGCTGTTACAAGTAGATTCAGTTGCCTGAAAAAACGCGTTTATTTCGGGCTGAAAAACACGTTTTGAAAAGTGTGATGTTACTGACCCATAACTTACATGGGGTTGACCAAACTTGCAGAAACATGTTTATTTCTGCTGAAAAACACGTTTTGACACTTTCTGTACACTGGGGTTAAGGGCTGAGTGTGTGGGCTCTTCTGAGCCTTGCTATTACAAGGAGATTCAGTTGTCTGAAAAAACGCGTTTATTTCGGGCTGAAAAACACGTTTTGAAAAGTGTGATGTTACTGCCCAATAACTTACATGGGGTTGACCAAACTTGCAGAAACATGTTTATTTCTGCTGAAAAACACGTTTTGACCCTTTCTGCACACTGGGGTTAAGGGCTGAGTGTGTGGGCACTTCTGAGCCTTGCTGTTACAAGTAGATTCAGTTGCCTGAAAAAACGCGTTTATTTCGGGCTGAAAAACACGTTTTGAAAAGTGTGATGTTACTGCCCCATAACTTACATGGGGTTGACCAAACTTGCAGAAACATGTTTATTTCTGCTGAAAAACACGTTTTGACCCTTTCTGCACACTGGGGTTAAGGGCTGAGTGTGTGGGCACTTCTGAGCCTTGCTGTTACAAGTAGATTCAGTTGCCTGAAAAAACGCGTTTATTTCGGGCTGAAAAACACGTTTTGAAAAGTGTATTGTTACTGCCCCATAACTTACATGGGGTTGACCAAACTTGCAGAAACATGTTTATTTCTGCTGAAAAACACGTTTTGACCCTTTCTGCACACTGGGGTTAAGGGCTGAGTGTGTGGGCACTTCTGAGCCTTGCTGTTACAAGTAGATTCAGTTGCCTGAAAAATCGCGTTTATTTCGGGCTGAAAAACACGTTTTGAAAAGTGTGATGTTACTGACCCATAACTTACATGGGGTTGACCAAACTTGCAGAAACATGTTTATTTCTGCTGAAAAACACGTTTTGACCCTTTCTGCACACTAGGGTTAAGGGCTGAGTGTGTGGGCACTTCTGAGCCTTGCTGTTACAAGTAGATTCAGTTGCCTGAAAAAACGCGTTTATTTCGGGCTGAAAAACACGTTTTGAAAAGTGTGATGTTACTGACCCATAACTTACATGGGGTTGACCAAACTTGCAGAAACATGTTTATTTCTGCTGAAAAACACGTTTTGACCCTTTCTGCACCCTGGGGTTAAGGGCTGAGTGTGTGGGCACTTCTGAGCCTTGCTTTTACAAGTAGATTCAGTTGCCTGAAAAAACGCGTTTATTTCGGGCTGAAAAACACGTTTTGAAAAGTGTGATGTTACTGACCCATAACTTACATGGGGTTGACCAAACTTGCAGAAACATGTTTATTTCTGCTGAAAAACACGTTTTGACCCTTTCTGCACACTGGGGTTAAGGGCTGAGTGTGTGGGCACTTCTGAGCCTTGCTGTTACAAGTAGATTCAGTTGCCTGAAAAAACGCGTTTATTTCGGGCTGAAAAACACGTTTTGAAAAGTGTGATGTTACTGACCCATAACTTACATGGGGTTGACCAAACTTGCAGAAACATGTTTATTTCTGCTGAAAAACACGTTTTGACCCTTTCTGCACACTGGGGTTAAGGGCTGAGTGTGTGGGCACTTCTGAGCCTTGCTGTTACAAGTAGATTCAGTTGCCTGAAAAAACGCGTTTATTTCGGGCTGAAAAACACGTTTTGAAAAGTGTATTGTTACTGCCCCATAACTTACATGGGGTTGACCAAACTTGCAGAAACATGTTTATTTCTGCTGAAAAACACGTTTTGACACTTTCTGTACACTGGGGTTAAGGGCTGAGTGTGTGGGCTCTTCTGAGCCTTGCTATTACAAGGAGATTCAGTTGTCTGAAAAAACGCGTTTATTTCGGGCTGAAAAACACGTTTTGAAAAGTGTGATGTTACTGCCCCATAACTTACATGGGGTTGACCAAACTTGCAGAAACATGTTTATTTCTGCTGAAAAACACGTTTTGACACTTTCTGTACACTGGGGTTAAGGGCTGAGTGTGTGGGCACTTCTGAGCCTTGCTGTTACAAGTAGATTCAGTTGCCTGAAAAAACGCGTTTATTTCGGGCTGAAAAACACGTTTTGAAAAGTGTATAGTTACTGCCCCATAACTTACATGGGGTTGACCAAACTTGCAGAAACATGTTTATTTCTGCTGAAAAACACGTTTTGACACTTTCTGTACACTGGGGTTAAGGGCTGAGTGTGTGGGCTCTTCTGAGCCTTGCTATTACAAGTAGATTCAGTTGCCTGAAAAAACGCGTTTATTTCGGGCTGAAAAACACGTTTTGAAAAGTGTGATGTTACTGCCCCATAACTTACATGGGGTTGACCAAACTTGCAGAAACATGTTTATTTCTGCTGAAAAACCTGTTTTGACACTTTCTGCACACTGGGGTTAAGGGCTGAGTGTGTGGGCACTTCTGAGCCTTGCTGTTACAAGTAGATTCAGTTGCCTGAAAAAACGCGTTTATTTCGGGCTGAAAAACACGTTTTGAAAAGTGTGATGTTACTGCCCCATAACTTACATGGGGTTGACCAAACTTGCAGAAACATGTTTATTTCTGCTGAAAAACACGTTTTGACACTTTCTGCACACTGGGGTTAAGGGCTGAGTGTGTGGGCACTTCTGAGCCTTGCTGTTACAAGTAGATTCAGTTGCCTGAAAAATCGCGTTTATTTCGGGCTGAAAAACACGTTTTGAAAAGTGTGATGTTACTGACCCATAACTTACATGGGGTTGACCAAACTTGCAGAAACATGTTTATTTCTGCTGAAAAACACGTTTTGACCCTTTCTGCACACTGGGGTTAAGGGCTGAGTGTGTGGGCACTTCTGAGCCTTGCTGTTACAAGTAGATTCAGTTGCCTGAAAAAACGCGTTTATTTCGGGCTGAAAAACACGTTTTGAAAAGTGTATTGTTACTGCCCCATAACTTACATGGGGTTGACCAAACTTGCAGAAACATGTTTATTTCTGCTGAAAAACACGTTTTGACACTTTCTGTGCACTGGGGTTAAGGGCTGAGTGTGTGGGCTCTTCTGAGCCTTGCTATTACAAGGAGATTCAGTTGTCTGAAAAAACGCGTTTATTTCGGGCTGAAAAACACGTTTTGAAAAGTGTGATGTTACTGCCCCATAACTTACATGGGGCTGACCAAACTTGCAGAAACATGTTTATTTCTGCTGAAAAACACGTTTTGACCCTTTCTGCACACTGGGGTTAAGGGCTGAGTGTGTGGGCACTTCTGAGCCTTGCTGTTACAAGTAGATTCAGTTGTCTGAAAAAACGCGTTTATTTCGGGCTGAAAAACACGTTTTGAAAACTGTGATGTTACTGCCCCATAACTTACATGGGGTTGACCAAACTTGCAGAAACATGTTTATTTCTGCTGAAAAACACGTTTTGACACTTTCTGCACACTGGGGTTAAGGGCTGAGTGTGTGGGCACTTCTGAGCCTTGCTGTTACAAGTAGATTCAGTTGCCTGAAAAATCGCGTTTATTTCGGGCTGAAAACACGTTTTGAAATGTGTGATGTTACTGACCCATAACTTACAGGGGTTGACCAAACTTGCAGAAACATGTTTATTTCTGCTGAAAAACACGTTTTGACCCTTTCTGCACACTGGGGTTAAGGGCTGAGTGTGTGGGCACTTCTGAGCCTTGCTGTTACAAGTAGATTCAGTTGCCTGAAAAAACGCGTTTATTTCGGGCTGAAAAACACGTTTTGAAAAGTGTGATGTTACTGCCCCATAACTTACATGGGGTTGACCAAACTTGCAGAAACATGTTTATTTCTGCTGAAAAACACGTTTTGACCCTTTCTGCACACTGGGGTTAAGGGCTGAGTGTGTGGGCACTTCTGAGCCTTGCTTTTACAAGTAGATTCAGTTGTCTGAAAAAACGCGTTTATTTCGGGCTGAAAAACACGTTTTGAAAACTGTGATGTTACTGCCCCATAACTTACATGGGGTTGACCAAACTTGCAGAAACATGTTTATTTCTGCTGAAAAACACGTTTTGACACTTTCTGCACACTGGGGTTAAGGGCTGAGTGTGTGGGCACTTCTGAGCCTTGCTGTTACAAGTAGATTCAGTTGCCTGAAAAATCGCGTTTATTTCGGGCTGAAAAACACGTTTTGAAAAGTGTGATGTTACTGACCCATAACTTACAGGGGTTGACCAAACTTGCAGAAACATGTTTATTTCTGCTGAAAAACACGTTTTGACCCTTTCTGCACACTGGGGTTAAGGGCTGAGTGTGTGGGCACTTCTGAGCCTTGCTGTTACAAGTAGATTCAGTTGCCTGAAAAAACGCGTTTATTTCGGGCTGAAAAACACGTTTTGAAAAGTGTGATGTTACTGACCCATAACTTACATGGGGTTGACCAAACTTGCAGAAACATGTTTATTTCTGCTGAAAAACACGTTTTGACACTTTCTGTACACTGGGGTTAAGGGCTGAGTGTGTGGGCTCTTCTGAGCCTTGCTATTACAAGGAGATTCAGTTGTCTGAAAAAACGCGTTTATTTCGGGCTGAAAAACACGTTTTGAAAAGTGTGATGTTACTGCCCAATAACTTACATGGGGTTGACCAAACTTGCAGAAACATGTTTATTTCTGCTGAAAAACACGTTTTGACCCTTTCTGCACACTGGGGTTAAGGGCTGAGTGTGTGGGCACTTCTGAGCCTTGCTGTTACAAGTAGATTCAGTTGCCTGAAAAAACGCGTTTATTTCGGGCTGAAAAACACGTTTTGAAAAGTGTGATGTTACTGCCCCATAACTTACATGGGGTTGACCAAACTTGCAGAAACATGTTTATTTCTGCTGAAAAACACGTTTTGACCCTTTCTGCACACTGGGGTTAAGGGCTGAGTGTGTGGGCACTTCTGAGCCTTGCTGTTACAAGTAGATTCAGTTGCCTGAAAAAACGCGTTTATTTCGGGCTGAAAAACACGTTTTGAAAAGTGTATTGTTACTGCCCCAAAACTTACATGGGGTTGACCAAACTTGCAGAAACATGTTTATTTCTGCTGAAAAACACGTTTTGACACTTTCTGTACACTGGGGTTAAGGGCTGAGTGTGTGGGCTCTTCTGAGCCTTGCTATTACAAGGAGATTCAGTTGTCTGAAAAAACGCGTTTATTTCGGGCTGAAAAACACGTTTTGAAAAGTGTGATGTTACTGCCCCATAACTTACATGGGGTTGACCAAACTTGCAGAAACATGTTTATTTCTGCTGAAAAACACGTTTTGACCCTTTCTGCACACTGGGGTTAAGGGCTGAGTGTGTGGGCACTTCTGAGCCTTGCTGTTACAAGTAGATTCAGTTGTCTGAAAAAACGCGTTTATTTCGGGCTGAAAAACACGTTTTGAAAACTGTGATGTTACTGCCCCATAACTTACATGGGGTTGACCAAACTTGCAGAAACATGTTTATTTCTGCTGAAAAACACGTTTTGACACTTTCTGCACACTGGGGTTAAGGGCTGAGTGTGTGGGCACTTCTGAGCCTTGCTGTTACAAGTAGATTCAGTTGCCTGAAAAATCGCGTTTATTTCGGGCTGAAAAACACGTTTTGAAAAGTGTGATGTTACTGACCCATAACTTACATGGGGTTGACCAAACTTGCAGAAACATGTTTATTTCTGCTGAAAAACACGTTTTGACCCTTTCTGCACACTGGGGTTAAGGGCTGAGTGTGTGGGCACTTCTGAGCCTTGCTGTTACAAGTAGATTCAGTTGCCTGAAAAAACGCGTTTATTTCGGGCTGAAAAACACGTTTTGAAAAGTGTATTGTTACTGCCCCATAACTTACATGGGGTTGACCAAACTTGCAGAAACATGTTTATTTCTGCTGAAAAACACGTTTTGACCCTTTCTGCACACTGGGGTTAAGGGCTGAGTGTGTGGGCACTTCTGAGCCTTGCTGTTACAAGTAGATTCAGTTGTCTGAAAAAACGCGTTTATTTCGGGCTGAAAAACACGTTTTGAAAACTGTGATGTTACTGCCCCATAACTTACATGGGGTTGACCAAACTTGCAGAAACATGTTTATTTCTGCTGAAAAACACGTTTTGACACTTTCTGCACACTGGGGTTAAGGGCTGAGTGTGTGGGCACTTCTGAGCCTTGCTGTTACAAGTAGATTCAGTTGCCTGAAAAATCGCGTTTATTTCGGGCTGAAAAACACGTTTTGAAATGTGTGATGTTACTGACCCATAACTTACAGGGGTTGACCAAACTTGCAGAAACATGTTTATTTCTGCTGAAAAACACGTTTTGACCCTTTCTGCACACTGGGGTTAAGGGCTGAGTGTGTGGGCACTTCTGAGCCTTGCTGTTACAAGGAGATTCAGTTGCCTGAAAAAACGCGTTTATTTCGGGCTGAAAAACACGTTTTGAAAAGTGTGATGTTACTGCCCCATAACTTACATGGGGTTGACCAAACTTGCAGAAACATGTTTATTTCTGCTGAAAAACACGTTTTGACCCTTTCTGCACACTGGGGTTAAGGGCTGAGTGTGTGGGCACTTCTGAGCCTTGCTGTTACAAGTAGATTCAGTTGCCTGAAAAAACGCGTTTATTTCGGGCTGAAAAACACGTTTTGAAAAGTGTGATGTTACTGACCCATAACTTACATGGGGTTGACCAAACTTGCAGAAACATGTTTATTTCTGCTGAAAAACACGTTTTGACCCTTTCTGCACACTGGGGTTAAGGGCTGAGTGTGTGGGCACTTCTGAGCCTTGCTTTTACAAGTAGATTCAGTTGTCTGAAAAAACGCGTTTATTTCGGGCTGAAAAACACGTTTTGAAAACTGTGATGTTACTGCCCCATAACTTACATGGGGTTGACCAAACTTGCAGAAACATGTTTATTTCTGCTGAAAAACACGTTTTGACACTTTCTGCACACTGGGGTTAAGGGCTGAGTGTGTGGGCACTTCTGAGCCTTGCTGTTACAAGTAGATTCAGTTGCCTGAAAAATCGCGTTTATTTCGGGCTGAAAAACACGTTTTGAAAAGTGTGATGTTACTGACCCATAACTTACAGGGGTTGACCAAACTTGCAGAAACATGTTTATTTCTACTGAAAAACACGTTTTGACACTTTCTGTACACTGGGGTTAAGGGCTGAGTGTGTGGGCTCTTCTGAGCCTTGCTATTACAAGGAGATTCAGTTGTCTGAAAAAACGCGTTTATTTCGGGCTGAAAAACACGTTTTGAAAAGTGTGATGTTACTGCCCAATAACTTACATGGGGTTGACCAAACTTGCAGAAACATGTTTATTTCTGCTGAAAAACACGTTTTGACCCTTTCTGCACACTGGGGTTAAGGGCTGAGTGTGTGGGCACTTCTGAGCCTTGCTGTTACAAGTAGATTCAGTTGCCTGAAAAAACGCGTTTATTTCGGGCTGAAAAACACGTTTTGAAAAGTGTGATGTTACTGCCCCATAACTTACATGGGGTTGACCAAACTTGCAGAAACATGTTTATTTCTGCTGAAAAACACGTTTTGACCCTTTCTGCACACTGGGGTTAAGGGCTGAGTGTGTGGGCACTTCTGAGCCTTGCTGTTACAAGTAGATTCAGTTGCCTGAAAAAACGCGTTTATTTCGGGCTGAAAAACACGTTTTGAAAAGTGTATTGTTACTGCCCCATAACTTAAATGGGGTTGACCAAACTTGCAGAAACATGTTTATTTCTGCTGAAAAACACGTTTTGACACTTTCTGTACACTGGGGTTAAGGGCTGAGTGTGTGGGCTCTTCTGAGCCTTGCTATTACAAGGAGATTCAGTTGTCTGAAAAAACGCGTTTATTTCGGGCTGAAAAACACGTTTTGAAAAGTGTGATGTTACTGCCCCATAACTTACATGGGGTTGACCAAACTTGCAGAAACATGTTTATTTCTGCTGAAAAACAGGTTTTGACCCTTTCTGCACACTGGGGTTAAGGGCTGAGTGTGTGGGCACTTCTGAGCCTTGCTGTTACAAGTAGATTCAGTTGCCTGAAAAAACGCGTTTATTTCGGGCTGAAAAACACGTTTTGAAAACTGTGATGTTACTGCCCCATAACTTACATGGGGTTGACCAAACTTGCAGAAACATGTTTATTTCTGCTGAAAAACACGTTTTGACACTTTCTGCACATCGGGGTTAAGGGCTGAGTGTGTGGGCACTTCTGAGCCTTGCTGTTACAAGTAGATTCAGTTGCCTGAAAAATCGCGTTTATTTCGGGCTGAAAAACACGTTTTGAAATGTGTGATGTTACTGACCCATAACTTACAGGGGTTGACCAAACTTGCAGAAACATGTTTATTTCTGCTGAAAAACACGTTTTGACCCTTTCTGCACACTGGGGTTAAGGGCTGAGTGTGTGGGCACTTCTGAGCCTTGCTTTTACAAGTAGATTCAGTTGTCTGAAAAAACGCGTTTATTTCGGGCTGAAAAACACGTTTTGAAAAGTGTGATGTTACTGACCCATAACTTACATGGGGTTGACCAAACTTGCAGAAACATGTTTATTTCTGCTGAAAAACACGTTTTGACACTTTCTGTACACTGGGGTTAAGGGCTGAGTGTGTGGGCTCTTCTGAGCCTTGCTATTACAAGGAGATTCAGTTGTCTGAAAAAACGCGTTTATTTCGGGCTGAAAAACACGTTTTGAAAAGTGTGATGTTACTGCCCAATAACTTACATGGGGTTGACCAAACTTGCAGAAACATGTTTATTTCTGCTGAAAAACACGTTTTGACCCTTTCTGCACACTGGGGTTAAGGGCTGAGTGTGTGGGCACTTCTGAGCCTTGCTGTTACAAGTAGATTCAGTTGCCTGAAAAAACGCGTTTATTTCGGGCTGAAAAACACGTTTTGAAAAGTGTGATGTTACTGCCCCATAACTTACATGGGGTTGACCAAACTTGCAGAAACATGTTTATTTCTGCTGAAAAACACGTTTTGACCCTTTCTGCACACTGGGGTTAAGGGCTGAGTGTGTGGGCACTTCTGAGCCTTGCTGTTACAAGTAGATTCAGTTGCCTGAAAAAACGCGTTTATTTCGGGCTGAAAAACACGTTTTGAAAAGTGTATTGTTACTGCCCCATAACTTACATGGGGTTGACCAAACTTGCAGAAACATGTTTATTTCTGCTGAAAAACACGTTTTGACCCTTTCTGCACACTGGGGTTAAGGGCTGAGTGTGTGGGCACTTCTGAGCCTTGCTGTTACAAGTAGATTCAGTTGCCTGAAAAATCGCGTTTATTTCGGGCTGAAAAACACGTTTTGAAAAGTGTGATGTTACTGACCCATAACTTACATGGGGTTGACCAAACTTGCAGAAACATGTTTATTTCTGCTGAAAAACACGTTTTGACCCTTTCTGCACACTGGGGTTAAGGGCTGAGTGTGTGGGCACTTCTGAGCCTTGCTGTTACAAGTAGATTCAGTTGCCTGAAAAAACGCGTTTATTTCGGGCTGAAAAACACGTTTTGAAAAGTGTATTGTTACTGCCCCATAACTTACATGGGGTTGACCAAACTTGCAGAAACATGTTTATTTCTGCTGAAAAACACGTTTTGACCCTTTCTGCACACTGGGGTTAAGGGCTGAGTGTGTGGGCACTTCTGAGCCTTGCTGTTACAAGTAGATTCAGTTGTCTGAAAAAACGCGTTTATTTCGGGCTGAAAAACACGTTTTGAAAACTGTGATGTTACTGCCCCATAACTTACATGGGGTTGACCAAACTTGCAGAAACATGTTTATTTCTGCTGAAAAACACGTTTTGACACTTTCTGCACACTGGGGTTAAGGGCTGAGTGTGTGGGCACTTCTGAGCCTTGCTGTTACAAGTAGATTCAGTTGCCTGAAAAATCGCGTTTATTTCGGGCTGAAAAACACGTTTTGAAATGTGTGATGTTACTGACCCATAACTTACAGGGGTTGACCAAACTTGCAGAAACATGTTTATTTCTGCTGAAAAACACGTTTTGACCCTTTCTGCACACTGGGGTTAAGGGCTGAGTGTGTGGGCACTTCTGAGCCTTGCTGTTACAAGTAGATTCAGTTGCCTGAAAAAACGCGTTTATTTCGGGCTGAAAAACACGTTTTGAAAAGTGTGATGTTACTGCCCCATAACTTACATGGGGTTGACCAAACTTGCAGAAACATGTTTATTTCTGCTGAAAAACACGTTTTGACCCTTTCTGCACACTGGGGTTAAGGGCTGAGTGTGTGGGCACTTCTGAGCCTTGCTGTTACAAGTAGATTCAGTTGCCTGAAAAAACGCGTTTATTTCGGGCTGAAAAACACGTTTTGAAAAGTGTGATGTTACTGACCCATAACTTACATGGGGTTGACCAAACTTGCAGAAACATGTTTATTTCTGCTGAAAAACACGTTTTGACCCTTTCTGCACACTGGGGTTAAGGGCTGAGTGTGTGGGCACTTCTGAGCCTTGCTTTTACAAGTAGATTCAGTTGTCTGAAAAAACGCGTTTATTTCGGGCTGAAAAACACGTTTTGAAAACTGTGATGTTACTGCCCCATAACTTACATGGGGTTGACCAAACTTGCAGAAACATGTTTATTTCTGCTGAAAAACACGTTTTGACACTTTCTGCACACTGGGGTTAAGGGCTGAGTGTGTGGGCACTTCTGAGCCTTGCTGTTACAAGTAGATTCAGTTGCCTGAAAAATCGCGTTTATTTCGGGCTGAAAAACACGTTTTGAAAAGTGTGATGTTACTGACCCATAACTTACAGGGGTTGACCAAACTTGCAGAAACATGTTTATTTCTGCTGAAAAACACGTTTTGACCCTTTCTGCACACTGGGGTTAAGGGCTGAGTGTGTGGGCACTTCTGAGCCTTGCTGTTACAAGTAGATTCAGTTGCCTGAAAAAACGCGTTTATTTCGGGCTGAAAAACACGTTTTGAAAAGTGTGATGTTACTGACCCATAACTTACATGGGGTTGACCAAACTTGCAGAAACGTGTTTATTTCTGCTGAAAAACACGTTTTGACACTTTCTGTACACTGGGGTTAAGGGCTGAGTGTGTGGGCTCTTCTGAGCCTTGCTATTACAAGGAGATTCAGTTGTCTGAAAAAACGCGTTTATTTCGGGCTGAAAAACACGTTTTGAAAAGTGTGATGTTACTGCCCAATAACTTACATGGGGTTGACCAAACTTGCAGAAACATGTTTATTTCTGCTGAAAAACACGTTTTGACCCTTTCTGCACACTGGGGTTAAGGGCTGAGTGTGTGGGCACTTCTGAGCCTTGCTGTTACAAGTAGATTCAGTTGCCTGAAAAAACGCGTTTATTTCGGGCTGAAAAACACGTTTTGAAAAGTGTGATGTTACTGCCCCATAACTTACATGGGGTTGACCAAACTTGCAGAAACATGTTTATTTCTGCTGAAAAACACGTTTTGACCCTTTCTGCACACTGGGGTTAAGGGCTGAGTGTGTGGGCACTTCTGAGCCTTGCTGTTACAAGTAGATTCAGTTGCCTGAAAAAACGCGTTTATTTCGGGCTGAAAAACACGTTTTGAAAAGTGTATTGTTACTGCCCCATAACTTACATGGGGTTGACCAAACTTGCAGAAACATGTTTATTTCTGCTGAAAAACACGTTTTGACACTTTCTGTACACTGGGGTTAAGGGCTGAGTGTGTGGGCTCTTCTGAGCCTTGCTATTACAAGGAGATTCAGTTGTCTGAAAAAACGCGTTTATTTCGGGCTGAAAAACACGTTTTGAAAAGTGTGATGTTACTGCCCCATAACTTACATGGGGTTGACCAAACTTGCAGAAACATGTTTATTTCTGCTGAAAAACAGGTTTTGACCCTTTCTGCACACTGGGGTTAAGGGCTGAGTGTGTGGGCACTTCTGAGCCTTGCTGTTACAAGTAGATTCAGTTGCCTGAAAAAACGCGTTTATTTCGGGCTGAAAAACACGTTTTGAAAACTGTGATGTTACTGCCCCATAACTTACATGGGGTTGACCAAACTTGCAGAAACATGTTTATTTCTGCTGAAAAACACGTTTTGACACTTTCTGCACATCGGGGTTAAGGGCTGAGTGTGTGGGCACTTCTGAGCCTTGCTGTTACAAGTAGATTCAGTTGCCTGAAAAATCGCGTTTATTTCGGGCTGAAAAACACGTTTTGAAATGTGTGATGTTACTGACCCATAACTTACAGGGGTTGACCAAACTTGCAGAAACATGTTTATTTCTGCTGAAAAACACGTTTTGACCCTTTCTGCACACTGGGGTTAAGGGCTGAGTGTGTGGGCACTTCTGAGCCTTGCTTTTACAAGTAGATTCAGTTGTCTGAAAAAACGCGTTTATTTCGGGCTGAAAAACACGTTTTGAAAAGTGTGATGTTACTGACCCATAACTTACATGGGGTTGACCAAACTTGCAGAAACATGTTTATTTCTGCTGAAAAACACGTTTTGACACTTTCTGTACACTGGGGTTAAGGGCTGAGTGTGTGGGCTCTTCTGAGCCTTGCTATTACAAGGAGATTCAGTTGTCTGAAAAAACGCGTTTATTTCGGGCTGAAAAACACGTTTTGAAAAGTGTGATGTTACTGCCCAATAACTTACATGGGGTTGACCAAACTTGCAGAAACATGTTTATTTCTGCTGAAAAACACGTTTTGACCCTTTCTGCACACTGGGGTTAAGGGCTGAGTGTGTGGGCACTTCTGAGCCTTGCTGTTACAAGTAGATTCAGTTGCCTGAAAAAACGCGTTTATTTCGGGCTGAAAAACACGTTTTGAAAAGTGTGATGTTACTGCCCCATAACTTACATGGGGTTGACCAAACTTGCAGAAACATGTTTATTTCTGCTGAAAAACACGTTTTGACCCTTTCTGCACACTGGGGTTAAGGGCTGAGTGTGTGGGCACTTCTGAGCCTTGCTGTTACAAGTAGATTCAGTTGCCTGAAAAAACGCGTTTATTTCGGGCTGAAAAACACGTTTTGAAAAGTGTATTGTTACTGCCCCATAACTTACATGGGGTTGACCAAACTTGCAGAAACATGTTTATTTCTGCTGAAAAACACGTGTTGACCCTTTCTGCACACTGGGGTTAAGGGCTGAGTGTGTGGGCACTTCTGAGCCTTGCTGTTACAAGTAGATTCAGTTGCCTGAAAAATCGCGTTTATTTCGGGCTGAAAAACACGTTTTGAAAAGTGTGATGTTACTGACCCATAACTTACATGGGGTTGACCAAACTTGCAGAAACATGTTTATTTCTGCTGAAAAACACGTTTTGACCCTTTCTGCACACTGGGGTTAAGGGCTGAGTGTGTGGGCACTTCTGAGCCTTGCTGTTACAAGTAGATTCAGTTGTCTGAAAAAACGCGTTTATTTCGGGCTGAAAAACACGTTTTGAAAACTGTGATGTTACTGCCCCATAACTTACATGGGGTTGACCAAACTTGCAGAAACATGTTTATTTCTGCTGAAAAACACGTTTTGACACTTTCTCCACACTGGGGTTAAGGGCTGAGTGTGTGGGCACTTCTGAGCCTTGCTGTTACAAGTAGATTCAGTTGCCTGAAAAATCGCGTTTATTTCGGGCTGAAAAACACGTTTTGAAAAGTGTGATGTTACTGCCCCATAACTTACATGGGGTTGACCAAACTTGCAGAAACATGTTTATTTCTGCTGAAAAACACGTTTTGACACTTTCTGTACACTGGGGTTAAGGGCTGAGTGTGTGGGCACTTCTAAGCCTTGCTGTTACAAGTAGATTCAGTTGCCTGAAAAAACGCGTTTATTTCGGGCTGAAAAACACGTTTTGAAAACTGTGATGTTACTGCCCCATAACTTACATGGGGTTGACCAAACTTGCAGAAACATGTTTATTTCTGCTGAAAAACACGTTTTGACACTTTCTGCACATCGGGGTTAAGGGCTGAGTGTGTGGGCACTTCTGAGCCTTGCTGTTACAAGTAGATTCAGTTGCCTGAAAAATCGCGTTTATTTCGGGCTGAAAAACACGTTTTGAAATGTGTGATGTTACTGACCCATAACTTACAGGGGTTGACCAAACTTGCAGAAACATGTTTATTTCTGCTGAAAAACACGTTTTGACCCTTTCTGCACACTGGGGTTAAGGGCTGAGTGTGTGGGCACTTCTGAGCCTTGCTTTTACAAGTAGATTCAGTTGTCTGAAAAAACGCGTTTATTTCGGGCTGAAAAACACGTTTTGAAAAGTGTGATGTTACTGACCCATAACTTACATGGGGTTGACCAAACTTGCAGAAACATGTTTATTTCTGCTGAAAAACACGTTTTGACACTTTCTGTACACTGGGGTTAAGGGCTGAGTGTGTGGGCTCTTCTGAGCCTTGCTATTACAAGGAGATTCAGTTGTCAGAAAAAACGCGTTTATTTCGGGCTGAAAAACACGTTTTGAAAAGTGTGATGTTACTGCCCAATAACTTACATGGGGTTGACCAAACTTGCAGAAACATGTTTATTTCTGCTGAAAAACACGTTTTGACCCTTTCTGCACACTGGGGTTAAGGGCTGAGTGTGTGGGCACTTCTGAGCCTTGCTGTTACAAGTAGATTCAGTTGCCTGAAAAAACGCGTTTATTTCGGGCTGAAAAACACGTTTTGAAAAGTGTGATGTTACTGCCCCATAACTTACATGGGGTTGACCAAACTTGCAGAAACATGTTTATTTCTGCTGAAAAACACGTTTTGACCCTTTCTGCACACTGGGGTTAAGGGCTGAGTGTGTGGGCACTTCTGAGCCTTGCTGTTACAAGTAGATTCAGTTGCCTGAAAAAACGCGTTTATTTCGGGCTGAAAAACACGTTTTGAAAAGTGTATTGTTACTGCCCCATAACTTACATGGGGTTGACCAAACTTGCAGAAACATGTTTATTTCTGCTGAAAAACACGTTTTGACCCTTTCTGCACACTGGGGTTAAGGGCTGAGTGTGTGGGCACTTCTGAGCCTTGCTGTTACAAGTAGATTCAGTTGCCTGAAAAATCGCGTTTATTTCGGGCTGAAAAACACGTTTTGAAAAGTGTGATGTTACTGACCCATAACTTACATGGGGTTGACCAAACTTGCAGAAACATGTTTATTTCTGCTGAAAAACACGTTTTGACCCTTTCTGCACACTGGGGTTAAGGGCTGAGTGTGTGGGCACTTCTGAGCCTTGCTGTTACAAGTAGATTCAGTTGTCTGAAAAAACGCGTTTATTTCGGGCTGAAAAACACGTTTTGAAAACTGTGATGTTACTGCCCCATAACTTACATGGGGTTGACCAAACTTGCAGAAACATGTTTATTTCTGCTGAAAAACACGTTTTGACACTTTCTGCACACTGGGGTTAAGGGCTGAGTGTGTGGGCACTTCTGAGCCTTGCTGTTACAAGTAGATTCAGTTGCCTGAAAAATCGCGTTTATTTCGGGCTGAAAAACACGTTTTGAAATGTGTGATGTTACTGACCCATAACTTACAGGGGTTGACCAAACTTGCAGAAACATGTTTATTTCTGCTGAAAAACACGTTTTGACCCTTTCTGCACACTGGGGTTAAGGGCTGAGTGTGTGGGCACTTCTGAGCCTTGCTGTTACAAGTAGATTCAGTTGCCTGAAAAAACGCGTTTATTTCGGGCTGAAAAACACGTTATGAAAAGTGTGATGTTACTGCCCCATAACTTACATGGGGTTGACCAAACTTGCAGAAACATGTTTATTTCTGCTGAAAAACACGTTTTGACACTTTCTGTACACTGGGGTTAAGGGCTGAGTGTGTGGGCTCTTCTGAGCCTTGCTATTACAAGGAGATTCAGTTGTCTGAAAAAACGCGTTTATTTCGGGCTGAAAAACACGTTTTGAAAAGTGTGATGTTACTGCCCCATAACTTACATGGGGTTGACCAAACTTGCAGAAACATGTTTATTTCTGCTGAAAAACAGGTTTTGACCCTTTCTGCACACTGGGGTTAAGGGCTGAGTGTGTGGGCACTTCTGAGCCTTGCTGTTACAAGTAGATTCAGTTGCCTGAAAAAACGCGTTTATTTCGGGCTGAAAAACACGTTTTGAAAACTGTGATGTTACTGCCCCATAACTTACATGGGGTTGACCAAACTTGCAGAAACATGTTTATTTCTGCTGAAAAACACGTTTTGACACTTTCTGCACATCGGGGTTAAGGGCTGAGTGTGTGGGCACTTCTGAGCCTTGCTGTTACAAGTAGATTCAGTTGCCTGAAAAATCGCGTTTATTTCGGGCTGAAAAACACGTTTTGAAATGTGTGATGTTACTGACCCATAACTTACAGGGGTTGACCAAACTTGCAGAAACATGTTTATTTCTGCTGAAAAACACGTTTTGACCCTTTCTGCACACTGGGGTTAAGGGCTGAGTGTGTGGGCACTTCTGAGCCTTGCTGTTACAAGTAGATTCAGTTGTCTGAAAAAACGCGTTTATTTCGGGCTGAAAAACACGTTTTGAAAACTGTGATGTTACTGCCCCATAACTTACATGGGGTTGACCAAACTTGCAGAAACATGTTTATTTCTGCTGAAAAACACGTTTTGACACTTTCTGCACACTGGGGTTAAGGGCTGAGTGTGTGGGCACTTCTGAGCCTTGCTGTTACAAGTAGATTCAGTTGCCTGAAAAATCGCGTTTATTTCGGGCTGAAAAACACGTTTTGAAAAGTGTGATGTTACTGCCCCATAACTTACATGGGGTTGACCAAACTTGCAGAAACATGTTTATTTCTGCTGAAAAACACGTTTTGACACTTTCTGTACACTGGGGTTAAGGGCTGAGTGTGTGGGCACTTCTAAGCCTTGCTGTTACAAGTAGATTCAGTTGCCTGAAAAAACGCGTTTATTTCGGGCTGAAAAACACGTTTTGAAAACTGTGATGTTACTGCCCCATAACTTACATGGGGTTGACCAAACTTGCAGAAACATGTTTATTTCTGCTGAAAAACACGTTTTGACACTTTCTGCACATCGGGGTTAAGGGCTGAGTGTGTGGGCACTTCTGAGCCTTGCTGTTACAAGTAGATTCAGTTGCCTGAAAAATCGCGTTTATTTCGGGCTGAAAAACACGTTTTGAAATGTGTGATGTTACTGACCCATAACTTACAGGGGTTGA
Organism: Lepisosteus oculatus; assembly: GCF_040954835.1. Lineage (NCBI taxonomy): Eukaryota > Metazoa > Chordata > Actinopteri > Semionotiformes > Lepisosteidae > Lepisosteus > Lepisosteus oculatus. The sequence continues at coordinate 23,289 of NW_027168102.1, forward strand.
CCAAACTTGCAGAAACATGTTTATTTCTGCTGAAAAACACGTTTTGACCCTTTCTGCACACTGGGGTTAAGGGCTGAGTGTGTGGGCACTTCTGAGCCTTGCTTTTACAAGTAGATTCAGTTGTCTGAAAAAACGCGTTTATTTCGGGCTGAAAAACACGTTTTGAAAAGTGTGATGTTACTGACCCATAACTTACATGGGGTTGACCAAACTTGCAGAAACATGTTTATTTCTGCTGAAAAACACGTTTTGACACTTTCTGTACACTGGGGTTAAGGGCTGAGTGTGTGGGCTCTTCTGAGCCTTGCTATTACAAGGAGATTCAGTTGTCTGAAAAAACGCGTTTATTTCGGGCTGAAAAACACGTTTTGAAAAGTGTGATGTTACTGCCCAATAACTTACATGGGGTTGACCAAACTTGCAGAAACATGTTTATTTCTGCTGAAAAACACGTTTTGACCCTTTCTGCACACTGGGGTTAAGGGCTGAGTGTGTGGGCACTTCTGAGCCTTGCTGTTACAAGTAGATTCAGTTGCCTGAAAAAACGCGTTTATTTCGGGCTGAAAAACACGTTTTGAAAAGTGTGATGTTACTGCCCCATAACTTACATGGGGTTGACCAAACTTGCAGAAACATGTTTATTTCTGCTGAAAAACACGTTTTGACCCTTTCTGCACACTGGGGTTAAGGGCTGAGTGTGTGGGCACTTCTGAGCCTTGCTGTTACAAGTAGATTCAGTTGCCTGAAAAAACGCGTTTATTTCGGGCTGAAAAACACGTTTTGAAAAGTGTATTGTTACTGCCCCATAACTTACATGGGGTTGACCAAACTTGCAGAAACATGTTTATTTCTGCTGAAAAACACGTTTTGACCCTTTCTGCACACTGGGGTTAAGGGCTGAGTGTGTGGGCACTTCTGAGCCTTGCTGTTACAAGTAGATTCAGTTGCCTGAAAAATCGCGTTTATTTCGGGCTGAAAAACACGTTTTGAAAAGTGTGATGTTACTGACCCATAACTTACATGGGGTTGACCAAACTTGCAGAAACATGTTTATTTCTGCTGAAAAACACGTTTTGACCCTTTCTGCACACTGGGGTTAAGGGCTGAGTGTGTGGGCACTTCTGAGCCTTGCTGTTACAAGTAGATTCAGTTGTCTGAAAAAACGCGTTTATTTCGGGCTGAAAAACACGTTTTGAAAACTGTGATGTTACTGCCCCATAACTTACATGGGGTTGACCAAACTTGCAGAAACATGTTTATTTCTGCTGAAAAACACGTTTTGACACTTTCTGCACACTGGGGTTAAGGGCTGAGTGTGTGGGCACTTCTGAGCCTTGCTGTTACAAGTAGATTCAGTTGCCTGAAAAATCGCGTTTATTTCGGGCTGAAAAACACGTTTTGAAATGTGTGATGTTACTGACCCATAACTTACAGGGGTTGACCAAACTTGCAGAAACATGTTTATTTCTGCTGAAAAACACGTTTTGACCCTTTCTGCACACTGGGGTTAAGGGCTGAGTGTGTGGGCACTTCTGAGCCTTGCTGTTACAAGTAGATTCAGTTGCCTGAAAAAACGCGTTTATTTCGGGCTGAAAAACACGTTATGAAAAGTGTGATGTTACTGCCCCATAACTTACATGGGGTTGACCAAACTTGCAGAAACATGTTTATTTCTGCTGAAAAACACGTTTTGACACTTTCTGTACACTGGGGTTAAGGGCTGAGTGTGTGGGCTCTTCTGAGCCTTGCTATTACAAGGAGATTCAGTTGTCTGAAAAAACGCGTTTATTTCGGGCTGAAAAACACGTTTTGAAAAGTGTGATGTTACTGCCCCATAACTTACATGGGGTTGACCAAACTTGCAGAAACATGTTTATTTCTGCTGAAAAACAGGTTTTGACCCTTTCTGCACACTGGGGTTAAGGGCTGAGTGTGTGGGCACTTCTGAGCCTTGCTGTTACAAGTAGATTCAGTTGCCTGAAAAAACGCGTTTATTTCGGGCTGAAAAACACGTTTTGAAAACTGTGATGTTACTGCCCCATAACTTACATGGGGTTGACCAAACTTGCAGAAACATGTTTATTTCTGCTGAAAAACACGTTTTGACACTTTCTGCACATCGGGGTTAAGGGCTGAGTGTGTGGGCACTTCTGAGCCTTGCTGTTACAAGTAGATTCAGTTGCCTGAAAAATCGCGTTTATTTCGGGCTGAAAAACACGTTTTGAAATGTGTGATGTTACTGACCCATAACTTACAGGGGTTGACCAAACTTGCAGAAACATGTTTATTTCTGCTGAAAAACACGTTTTGACCCTTTCTGCACACTGGGGTTAAGGGCTGAGTGTGTGGGCACTTCTGAGCCTTGCTGTTACAAGTAGATTCAGTTGCCTGAAAAAACGCGTTTATTTCGGGCTGAAAAACACGTTTTGAAAAGTGTGATGTTACTGCCCCATAACTTACATGGGGTTGACCAAACTTGCAGAAACATGTTTATTTCTGCTGAAAAACACGTTTTGACCCTTTCTGCACACTGGGGTTAAGGGCTGAGTGTGTGGGCACTTCTGAGCCTTGCTGTTACAAGTAGATTCAGTTGCCTGAAAAAACGCGTTTATTTCGGGCTGAAAAACACGTTTTGAAAAGTGTGATGTTACTGACCCATAACTTACATGGGGTTGACCAAACTTGCAGAAACATGTTTATTTCTGCTGAAAAACACGTTTTGACCCTTTCTGCACACTGGGGTTAAGGGCTGAGTGTGTGGGCACTTCTGAGCCTTGCTTTTACAAGTAGATTCAGTTGTCTGAAAAAACGCGTTTATTTCGGGCTGAAAAACACGTTTTGAAAACTGTGATGTTACTGCCCCATAACTTACATGGGGTTGACCAAACTTGCAGAAACATGTTTATTTCTGCTGAAAAACACGTTTTGACACTTTCTGCACACTGGGGTTAAGGGCTGAGTGTGTGGGCACTTCTGAGCCTTGCTGTTACAAGTAGATTCAGTTGCCTGAAAAATCGCGTTTATTTCGGGCTGAAAAACACGTTTTGAAAAGTGTGATGTTACTGACCCATAACTTACAGGGGTTGACCAAACTTGCAGAAACATGTTTATTTCTGCTGAAAAACACGTTTTGACCCTTTCTGCACACTGGGGTTAAGGGCTGAGTGTGTGGGCACTTCTGAGCCTTGCTGTTACAAGTAGATTCAGTTGCCTGAAAAAACGCGTTTATTTCGGGCTGAAAAACACGTTTTGAAAAGTGTGATGTTACTGACCCATAACTTACATGGGGTTGACCAAACTTGCAGAAACATGTTTATTTCTGCTGAAAAACACGTTTTGACACTTTCTGTACACTGGGGTTAAGGGCTGAGTGTGTGGGCTCTTCTGAGCCTTGCTATTACAAGGAGATTCAGTTGTCTGAAAAAACGCGTTTATTTCGGGCTGAAAAACACGTTTTGAAAAGTGTGATGTTACTGCCCCATAACTTACATGGGGTTGACCAAACTTGCAGAAACATGTTTATTTCTGCTGAAAAACACGTTTTGACACTTTCTGTACACTGGGGTTAAGGGCTGAGTGTGTGGGCACTTCTAAGCCTTGCTGTTACAAGTAGATTCAGTTGCCTGAAAAAACGCGTTTATTTCGGGCTGAAAAACACGTTTTGAAAACTGTGATGTTACTGCCCCATAACTTACATGGGGTTGACCAAACTTGCAGAAACATGTTTATTTCTGCTGAAAAACACGTTTTGACACTTTCTGCACATCGGGGTTAAGGGCTGAGTGTGTGGGCACTTCTGAGCCTTGCTGTTACAAGTAGATTCAGTTGCCTGAAAAATCGCGTTTATTTCGGGCTGAAAAACACGTTTTGAAATGTGTGATGTTACTGACCCATAACTTACAGGGGTTGACCAAACTTGCAGAAACATGTTTATTTCTGCTGAAAAACACGTTTTGACCCTTTCTGCACACTGGGGTTAAGGGCTGAGTGTGTGGGCACTTCTGAGCCTTGCTTTTACAAGTAGATTCAGTTGTCTGAAAAAACGCGTTTATTTCGGGCTGAAAAACACGTTTTGAAAAGTGTGATGTTACTGACCCATAACTTACATGGGGTTGACCAAACTTGCAGAAACATGTTTATTTCTGCTGAAAAACACGTTTTGACACTTTCTGTACACTGGGGTTAAGGGCTGAGTGTGTGGGCTCTTCTGAGCCTTGCTATTACAAGGAGATTCAGTTGTCTGAAAAAACGCGTTTATTTCGGGCTGAAAAACACGTTTTGAAAAGTGTGATGTTACTGCCCAATAACTTACATGGGGTTGACCAAACTTGCAGAAACATGTTTATTTCTGCTGAAAAACACGTTTTGACCCTTTCTGCACACTGGGGTTAAGGGCTGAGTGTGTGGGCACTTCTGAGCCTTGCTGTTACAAGTAGATTCAGTTGCCTGAAAAAACGCGTTTATTTCGGGCTGAAAAACACGTTTTGAAAAGTGTGATGTTACTGCCCCATAACTTACATGGGGTTGACCAAACTTGCAGAAACATGTTTATTTCTGCTGAAAAACACGTTTTGACCCTTTCTGCACACTGGGGTTAAGGGCTGAGTGTGTGGGCACTTCTGAGCCTTGCTGTTACAAGTAGATTCAGTTGCCTGAAAAAACGCGTTTATTTCGGGCTGAAAAACACGTTTTGAAAAGTGTATTGTTACTGCCCCATAACTTACATGGGGTTGACCAAACTTGCAGAAACATGTTTATTTCTGCTGAAAAACACGTTTTGACCCTTTCTGCACACTGGGGTTAAGGGCTGAGTGTGTGGGCACTTCTGAGCCTTGCTGTTACAAGTAGATTCAGTTGCCTGAAAAATCGCGTTTATTTCGGGCTGAAAAACACGTTTTGAAAAGTGTGATGTTACTGACCCATAACTTACATGGGGTTGACCAAACTTGCAGAAACATGTTTATTTCTGCTGAAAAACACGTTTTGACCCTTTCTGCACACTGGGGTTAAGGGCTGAGTGTGTGGGCACTTCTGAGCCTTGCTGTTACAAGTAGATTCAGTTGTCTGAAAAAACGCGTTTATTTCGGGCTGAAAAACACGTTTTGAAAACTGTGATGTTACTGCCCCATAACTTACATGGGGTTGACCAAACTTGCAGAAACATGTTTATTTCTGCTGAAAAACACGTTTTGACACTTTCTGCACACTGGGGTTAAGGGCTGAGTGTGTGGGCACTTCTGAGCCTTGCTGTTACAAGTAGATTCAGTTGCCTGAAAAATCGCGTTTATTTCGGGCTGAAAAACACGTTTTGAAATGTGTGATGTTACTGACCCATAACTTACAGGGGGTTGACCAAACTTGCAGAAACATGTTTATTTCTGCTGAAAAACACGTTTTGACCCTTTCTGCACACTGGGGTTAAGGGCTGAGTGTGTGGGCACTTCTGAGCCTTGCTGTTACAAGTAGATTCAGTTGCCTGAAAAAACGCGTTTATTTCGGGCTGAAAAACACGTTATGAAAAGTGTGATGTTACTGCCCCATAACTTACATGGGGTTGACCAAACTTGCAGAAACATGTTTATTTCTGCTGAAAAACACGTTTTGACACTTTCTGTACACTGGGGTTAAGGGCTGAGTGTGTGGGCTCTTCTGAGCCTTGCTATTACAAGGAGATTCAGTTGTCTGAAAAAACGCGTTTATTTCGGGCTGAAAAACACGTTTTGAAAAGTGTGATGTTACTGCCCCATAACTTACATGGGGTTGACCAAACTTGCAGAAACATGTTTATTTCTGCTGAAAAACAGGTTTTGACCCTTTCTGCACACTGGGGTTAAGGGCTGAGTGTGTGGGCACTTCTGAGCCTTGCTGTTACAAGTAGATTCAGTTGCCTGAAAAAACGCGTTTATTTCGGGCTGAAAAACACGTTTTGAAAACTGTGATGTTACTGCCCCATAACTTACATGGGGTTGACCAAACTTGCAGAAACATGTTTATTTCTGCTGAAAAACACGTTTTGACACTTTCTGCACATCGGGGTTAAGGGCTGAGTGTGTGGGCACTTCTGAGCCTTGCTGTTACAAGTAGATTCAGTTGCCTGAAAAATCGCGTTTATTTCGGGCTGAAAAACACGTTTTGAAATGTGTGATGTTACTGACCCATAACTTACAGGGGTTGACCAAACTTGCAGAAACATGTTTATTTCTGCTGAAAAACACGTTTTGACCCTTTCTGCACACTGGGGTTAAGGGCTGAGTGTGTGGGCACTTCTGAGCCTTGCTGTTACAAGTAGATTCAGTTGCCTGAAAAAACGCGTTTATTTCGGGCTGAAAAACACGTTTTGAAAAGTGTGATGTTACTGCCCCATAACTTACATGGGGTTGACCAAACTTGCAGAAACATGTTTATTTCTGCTGAAAAACACGTTTTGACCCTTTCTGCACACTGGGGTTAAGGGCTGAGTGTGTGGGCACTTCTGAGCCTTGCTGTTACAAGTAGATTCAGTTGCCTGAAAAAACGCGTTTATTTCGGGCTGAAAAACACGTTTTGAAAAGTGTGATGTTACTGACCCATAACTTACATGGGGTTGACCAAACTTGCAGAAACATGTTTATTTCTGCTGAAAAACACGTTTTGACCCTTTCTGCACACTGGGGTTAAGGGCTGAGTGTGTGGGCACTTCTGAGCCTTGCTTTTACAAGTAGATTCAGTTGTCTGAAAAAACGCGTTTATTTCGGGCTGAAAAACACGTTTTGAAAACTGTGATGTTACTGCCCCATAACTTACATGGGGTTGACCAAACTTGCAGAAACATGTTTATTTCTGCTGAAAAACACGTTTTGACACTTTCTGCACACTGGGGTTAAGGGCTGAGTGTGTGGGCACTTCTGAGCCTTGCTGTTACAAGTAGATTCAGTTGCCTGAAAAATCGCGTTTATTTCGGGCTGAAAAACACGTTTTGAAAAGTGTGATGTTACTGACCCATAACTTACAGGGGTTGACCAAACTTGCAGAAACATGTTTATTTCTGCTGAAAAACACGTTTTGACCCTTTCTGCACACTGGGGTTAAGGGCTGAGTGTGTGGGCACTTCTGAGCCTTGCTGTTACAAGTAGATTCAGTTGCCTGAAAAAACGCGTTTATTTCGGGCTGAAAAACACGTTTTGAAAAGTGTGATGTTACTGACCCATAACTTACATGGGGTTGACCAAACTTGCAGAAACATGTTTATTTCTGCTGAAAAACACGTTTTGACACTTTCTGTACACTGGGGTTAAGGGCTGAGTGTGTGGGCTCTTCTGAGCCTTGCTATTACAAGGAGATTCAGTTGTCTGAAAAAACGCGTTTATTTCGGGCTGAAAAACACGTTTTGAAAAGTGTGATGTTACTGCCCAATAACTTACATGGGGTTGACCAAACTTGCAGAAACATGTTTATTTCTGCTGAAAAACACGTTTTGACCCTTTCTGCACACTGGGGTTAAGGGCTGAGTGTGTGGGCACTTCTGAGCCTTGCTGTTACAAGTAGATTCAGTTGCCTGAAAAAACGCGTTTATTTCGGGCTGAAAAACACGTTTTGAAAAGTGTGATGTTACTGCCCCATAACTTACATGGGGTTGACCAAACTTGCAGAAACATGTTTATTTCTGCTGAAAAACACGTTTTGACCCTTTCTGCACACTGGGGTTAAGGGCTGAGTGTGTGGGCACTTCTGAGCCTTGCTGTTACAAGTAGATTCAGTTGCCTGAAAAAACGCGTTTATTTCGGGCTGAAAAACACGTTTTGAAAAGTGTATTGTTACTGCCCCATAACTTACATGGGGTTGACCAAACTTGCAGAAACATGTTTATTTCTGCTGAAAAACACGTTTTGACCCTTTCTGCACACTAGGGTTAAGGGCTGAGTGTGTGGGCACTTCTGAGCCTTGCTGTTACAAGTAGATTCAGTTGCCTGAAAAAACGCGTTTATTTCGGGCTGAAAAACACGTTTTGAAAAGTGTGATGTTACTGACCCATAACTTACATGGGGTTGACCAAACTTGCAGAAACATGTTTATTTCTGCTGAAAAACACGTTTTGACCCTTTCTGCACCCTGGGGTTAAGGGCTGAGTGTGTGGGCACTTCTGAGCCTTGCTTTTACAAGTAGATTCAGTTGCCTGAAAAAACGCGTTTATTTCGGGCTGAAAAACACGTTTTGAAAAGTGTGATGTTACTGACCCATAACTTACATGGGGTTGACCAAACTTGCAGAAACATGTTTATTTCTGCTGAAAAACACGTTTTGACCCTTTCTGCACACTGGGGTTAAGGGCTGAGTGTGTGGGCACTTCTGAGCCTTGCTGTTACAAGTAGATTCAGTTGCCTGAAAAAACGCGTTTATTTCGGGCTGAAAAACACGTTTTGAAAAGTGTGATGTTACTGACCCATAACTTACATGGGGTTGACCAAACTTGCAGAAACATGTTTATTTCTGCTGAAAAACACGTTTTGACCCTTTCTGCACACTGGGGTTAAGGGCTGAGTGTGTGGGCACTTCTGAGCCTTGCTGTTACAAGTAGATTCAGTTGCCTGAAAAAACGCGTTTATTTCGGGCTGAAAAACACGTTTTGAAAAGTGTATTGTTACTGCCCCATAACTTACATGGGGTTGACCAAACTTGCAGAAACATGTTTATTTCTGCTGAAAAACACGTTTTGACACTTTCTGTACACTGGGGTTAAGGGCTGAGTGTGTGGGCTCTTCTGAGCCTTGCTATTACAAGGAGATTCAGTTGTCTGAAAAAACGCGTTTATTTCGGGCTGAAAAACACGTTTTGAAAAGTGTGATGTTACTGCCCCATAACTTACATGGGGTTGACCAAACTTGCAGAAACATGTTTATTTCTGCTGAAAAACACGTTTTGACACTTTCTGTACACTGGGGTTAAGGGCTGAGTGTGTGGGCACTTCTGAGCCTTGCTGTTACAAGTAGATTCAGTTGCCTGAAAAAACGCGTTTATTTCGGGCTGAAAAACACGTTTTGAAAAGTGTATAGTTACTGCCCCATAACTTACATGGGGTTGACCAAACTTGCAGAAACATGTTTATTTCTGCTGAAAAACACGTTTTGACACTTTCTGTACACTGGGGTTAAGGGCTGAGTGTGTGGGCTCTTCTGAGCCTTGCTATTACAAGTAGATTCAGTTGCCTGAAAAAACGCGTTTATTTCGGGCTGAAAAACACGTTTTGAAAAGTGTGATGTTACTGCCCCATAACTTACATGGGGTTGACCAAACTTGCAGAAACATGTTTATTTCTGCTGAAAAACCTGTTTTGACACTTTCTGCACACTGGGGTTAAGGGCTGAGTGTGTGGGCACTTCTGAGCCTTGCTGTTACAAGTAGATTCAGTTGCCTGAAAAAACGCGTTTATTTCGGGCTGAAAAACACGTTTTGAAAAGTGTGATGTTACTGCCCCATAACTTACATGGGGTTGACCAAACTTGCAGAAACATGTTTATTTCTGCTGAAAAACACGTTTTGACACTTTCTGCACACTGGGGTTAAGGGCTGAGTGTGTGGGCACTTCTGAGCCTTGCTGTTACAAGTAGATTCAGTTGCCTGAAAAATCGCGTTTATTTCGGGCTGAAAAACACGTTTTGAAAAGTGTGATGTTACTGACCCATAACTTACATGGGGTTGACCAAACTTGCAGAAACATGTTTATTTCTGCTGAAAAACACGTTTTGACCCTTTCTGCACACTGGGGTTAAGGGCTGAGTGTGTGGGCACTTCTGAGCCTTGCTGTTACAAGTAGATTCAGTTGCCTGAAAAAACGCGTTTATTTCGGGCTGAAAAACACGTTTTGAAAAGTGTATTGTTACTGCCCCATAACTTACATGGGGTTGACCAAACTTGCAGAAACATGTTTATTTCTGCTGAAAAACACGTTTTGACACTTTCTGTGCACTGGGGTTAAGGGCTGAGTGTGTGGGCTCTTCTGAGCCTTGCTATTACAAGGAGATTCAGTTGTCTGAAAAAACGCGTTTATTTCGGGCTGAAAAACACGTTTTGAAAAGTGTGATGTTACTGCCCCATAACTTACATGGGGCTGACCAAACTTGCAGAAACATGTTTATTTCTGCTGAAAAACACGTTTTGACCCTTTCTGCACACTGGGGTTAAGGGCTGAGTGTGTGGGCACTTCTGAGCCTTGCTGTTACAAGTAGATTCAGTTGTCTGAAAAAACGCGTTTATTTCGGGCTGAAAAACACGTTTTGAAAACTGTGATGTTACTGCCCCATAACTTACATGGGGTTGACCAAACTTGCAGAAACATGTTTATTTCTGCTGAAAAACACGTTTTGACACTTTCTGCACACTGGGGTTAAGGGCTGAGTGTGTGGGCACTTCTGAGCCTTGCTGTTACAAGTAGATTCAGTTGCCTGAAAAATCGCGTTTATTTCGGGCTGAAAACACGTTTTGAAATGTGTGATGTTACTGACCCATAACTTACAGGGGTTGACCAAACTTGCAGAAACATGTTTATTTCTGCTGAAAAACACGTTTTGACCCTTTCTGCACACTGGGGTTAAGGGCTGAGTGTGTGGGCACTTCTGAGCCTTGCTGTTACAAGTAGATTCAGTTGCCTGAAAAAACGCGTTTATTTCGGGCTGAAAAACACGTTTTGAAAAGTGTGATGTTACTGCCCCATAACTTACATGGGGTTGACCAAACTTGCAGAAACATGTTTATTTCTGCTGAAAAACACGTTTTGACCCTTTCTGCACACTGGGGTTAAGGGCTGAGTGTGTGGGCACTTCTGAGCCTTGCTTTTACAAGTAGATTCAGTTGTCTGAAAAAACGCGTTTATTTCGGGCTGAAAAACACGTTTTGAAAACTGTGATGTTACTGCCCCATAACTTACATGGGGTTGACCAAACTTGCAGAAACATGTTTATTTCTGCTGAAAAACACGTTTTGACACTTTCTGCACACTGGGGTTAAGGGCTGAGTGTGTGGGCACTTCTGAGCCTTGCTGTTACAAGTAGATTCAGTTGCCTGAAAAATCGCGTTTATTTCGGGCTGAAAAACACGTTTTGAAAAGTGTGATGTTACTGACCCATAACTTACAGGGGTTGACCAAACTTGCAGAAACATGTTTATTTCTGCTGAAAAACACGTTTTGACCCTTTCTGCACACTGGGGTTAAGGGCTGAGTGTGTGGGCACTTCTGAGCCTTGCTGTTACAAGTAGATTCAGTTGCCTGAAAAAACGCGTTTATTTCGGGCTGAAAAACACGTTTTGAAAAGTGTGATGTTACTGACCCATAACTTACATGGGGTTGACCAAACTTGCAGAAACATGTTTATTTCTGCTGAAAAACACGTTTTGACACTTTCTGTACACTGGGGTTAAGGGCTGAGTGTGTGGGCTCTTCTGAGCCTTGCTATTACAAGGAGATTCAGTTGTCTGAAAAAACGCGTTTATTTCGGGCTGAAAAACACGTTTTGAAAAGTGTGATGTTACTGCCCAATAACTTACATGGGGTTGACCAAACTTGCAGAAACATGTTTATTTCTGCTGAAAAACACGTTTTGACCCTTTCTGCACACTGGGGTTAAGGGCTGAGTGTGTGGGCACTTCTGAGCCTTGCTGTTACAAGTAGATTCAGTTGCCTGAAAAAACGCGTTTATTTCGGGCTGAAAAACACGTTTTGAAAAGTGTGATGTTACTGCCCCATAACTTACATGGGGTTGACCAAACTTGCAGAAACATGTTTATTTCTGCTGAAAAACACGTTTTGACCCTTTCTGCACACTGGGGTTAAGGGCTGAGTGTGTGGGCACTTCTGAGCCTTGCTGTTACAAGTAGATTCAGTTGCCTGAAAAAACGCGTTTATTTCGGGCTGAAAAACACGTTTTGAAAAGTGTATTGTTACTGCCCCAAAACTTACATGGGGTTGACCAAACTTGCAGAAACATGTTTATTTCTGCTGAAAAACACGTTTTGACACTTTCTGTACACTGGGGTTAAGGGCTGAGTGTGTGGGCTCTTCTGAGCCTTGCTATTACAAGGAGATTCAGTTGTCTGAAAAAACGCGTTTATTTCGGGCTGAAAAACACGTTTTGAAAAGTGTGATGTTACTGCCCCATAACTTACATGGGGTTGACCAAACTTGCAGAAACATGTTTATTTCTGCTGAAAAACACGTTTTGACCCTTTCTGCACACTGGGGTTAAGGGCTGAGTGTGTGGGCACTTCTGAGCCTTGCTGTTACAAGTAGATTCAGTTGTCTGAAAAAACGCGTTTATTTCGGGCTGAAAAACACGTTTTGAAAACTGTGATGTTACTGCCCCATAACTTACATGGGGTTGACCAAACTTGCAGAAACATGTTTATTTCTGCTGAAAAACACGTTTTGACACTTTCTGCACACTGGGGTTAAGGGCTGAGTGTGTGGGCACTTCTGAGCCTTGCTGTTACAAGTAGATTCAGTTGCCTGAAAAATCGCGTTTATTTCGGGCTGAAAAACACGTTTTGAAAAGTGTGATGTTACTGACCCATAACTTACATGGGGTTGACCAAACTTGCAGAAACATGTTTATTTCTGCTGAAAAACACGTTTTGACCCTTTCTGCACACTGGGGTTAAGGGCTGAGTGTGTGGGCACTTCTGAGCCTTGCTGTTACAAGTAGATTCAGTTGCCTGAAAAAACGCGTTTATTTCGGGCTGAAAAACACGTTTTGAAAAGTGTATTGTTACTGCCCCATAACTTACATGGGGTTGACCAAACTTGCAGAAACATGTTTATTTCTGCTGAAAAACACGTTTTGACCCTTTCTGCACACTGGGGTTAAGGGCTGAGTGTGTGGGCACTTCTGAGCCTTGCTGTTACAAGTAGATTCAGTTGTCTGAAAAAACGCGTTTATTTCGGGCTGAAAAACACGTTTTGAAAACTGTGATGTTACTGCCCCATAACTTACATGGGGTTGACCAAACTTGCAGAAACATGTTTATTTCTGCTGAAAAACACGTTTTGACACTTTCTGCACACTGGGGTTAAGGGCTGAGTGTGTGGGCACTTCTGAGCCTTGCTGTTACAAGTAGATTCAGTTGCCTGAAAAATCGCGTTTATTTCGGGCTGAAAAACACGTTTTGAAATGTGTGATGTTACTGACCCATAACTTACAGGGGTTGACCAAACTTGCAGAAACATGTTTATTTCTGCTGAAAAACACGTTTTGACCCTTTCTGCACACTGGGGTTAAGGGCTGAGTGTGTGGGCACTTCTGAGCCTTGCTGTTACAAGTAGATTCAGTTGCCTGAAAAAACGCGTTTATTTCGGGCTGAAAAACACGTTTTGAAAAGTGTGATGTTACTGCCCCATAACTTACATGGGGTTGACCAAACTTGCAGAAACATGTTTATTTCTGCTGAAAAACACGTTTTGACCCTTTCTGCACACTGGGGTTAAGGGCTGAGTGTGTGGGCACTTCTGAGCCTTGCTGTTACAAGTAGATTCAGTTGCCTGAAAAAACGCGTTTATTTCGGGCTGAAAAACACGTTTTGAAAAGTGTGATGTTACTGACCCATAACTTACATGGGGTTGACCAAACTTGCAGAAACATGTTTATTTCTGCTGAAAAACACGTTTTGACCCTTTCTGCACACTGGGGTTAAGGGCTGAGTGTGTGGGCACTTCTGAGCCTTGCTTTTACAAGTAGATTCAGTTGTCTGAAAAAACGCGTTTATTTCGGGCTGAAAAACACGTTTTGAAAACTGTGATGTTACTGCCCCATAACTTACATGGGGTTGACCAAACTTGCAGAAACATGTTTATTTCTGCTGAAAAACACGTTTTGACACTTTCTGCACACTGGGGTTAAGGGCTGAGTGTGTGGGCACTTCTGAGCCTTGCTGTTACAAGTAGATTCAGTTGCCTGAAAAATCGCGTTTATTTCGGGCTGAAAAACACGTTTTGAAAAGTGTGATGTTACTGACCCATAACTTACAGGGGTTGACCAAACTTGCAGAAACATGTTTATTTCTGCTGAAAAACACGTTTTGACCCTTTCTGCACACTGGGGTTAAGGGCTGAGTGTGTGGGCACTTCTGAGCCTTGCTGTTACAAGTAGATTCAGTTGCCTGAAAAAACGCGTTTATTTCGGGCTGAAAAACACGTTTTGAAAAGTGTGATGTTACTGACCCATAACTTACATGGGGTTGACCAAACTTGCAGAAACGTGTTTATTTCTGCTGAAAAACACGTTTTGACACTTTCTGTACACTGGGGTTAAGGGCTGAGTGTGTGGGCTCTTCTGAGCCTTGCTATTACAAGGAGATTCAGTTGTCTGAAAAAACGCGTTTATTTCGGGCTGAAAAACACGTTTTGAAAAGTGTGATGTTACTGCCCAATAACTTACATGGGGTTGACCAAACTTGCAGAAACATGTTTATTTCTGCTGAAAAACACGTTTTGACCCTTTCTGCACACTGGGGTTAAGGGCTGAGTGTGTGGGCACTTCTGAGCCTTGCTGTTACAAGTAGATTCAGTTGCCTGAAAAAACGCGTTTATTTCGGGCTGAAAAACACGTTTTGAAAAGTGTGATGTTACTGCCCCATAACTTACATGGGGTTGACCAAACTTGCAGAAACATGTTTATTTCTGCTGAAAAACACGTTTTGACCCTTTCTGCACACTGGGGTTAAGGGCTGAGTGTGTGGGCACTTCTGAGCCTTGCTGTTACAAGTAGATTCAGTTGCCTGAAAAAACGCGTTTATTTCGGGCTGAAAAACACGTTTTGAAAAGTGTATTGTTACTGCCCCATAACTTACATGGGGTTGACCAAACTTGCAGAAACATGTTTATTTCTGCTGAAAAACACGTTTTGACACTTTCTGTACACTGGGGTTAAGGGCTGAGTGTGTGGGCTCTTCTGAGCCTTGCTATTACAAGGAGATTCAGTTGTCTGAAAAAAACGCGTTTATTTCGGGCTGAAAAACACGTTTTGAAAAGTGTGATGTTACTGCCCCATAACTTACATGGGGTTGACCAAACTTGCAGAAACATGTTTATTTCTGCTGAAAAACAGGTTTTGACCCTTTCTGCACACTGGGGTTAAGGGCTGAGTGTGTGGGCACTTCTGAGCCTTGCTGTTACAAGTAGATTCAGTTGCCTGAAAAAACGCGTTTATTTCGGGCTGAAAAACACGTTTTGAAAACTGTGATGTTACTGCCCCATAACTTACATGGGGTTGACCAAACTTGCAGAAACATGTTTATTTCTGCTGAAAAACACGTTTTGACACTTTCTGCACATCGGGGTTAAGGGCTGAGTGTGTGGGCACTTCTGAGCCTTGCTGTTACAAGTAGATTCAGTTGCCTGAAAAATCGCGTTTATTTCGGGCTGAAAAACACGTTTTGAAATGTGTGATGTTACTGACCCATAACTTACAGGGGTTGACCAAACTTGCAGAAACATGTTTATTTCTGCTGAAAAACACGTTTTGACCCTTTCTGCACACTGGGGTTAAGGGCTGAGTGTGTGGGCACTTCTGAGCCTTGCTTTTACAAGTAGATTCAGTTGTCTGAAAAAACGCGTTTATTTCGGGCTGAAAAACACGTTTTGAAAAGTGTGATGTTACTGACCCATAACTTACATGGGGTTGACCAAACTTGCAGAAACATGTTTATTTCTGCTGAAAAACACGTTTTGACACTTTCTGTACACTGGGGTTAAGGGCTGAGTGTGTGGGCTCTTCTGAGCCTTGCTATTACAAGGAGATTCAGTTGTCTGAAAAAACGCGTTTATTTCGGGCTGAAAAACACGTTTTGAAAAGTGTGATGTTACTGCCCAATAACTTACATGGGGTTGACCAAACTTGCAGAAACATGTTTATTTCTGCTGAAAAACACGTTTTGACCCTTTCTGCACACTGGGGTTAAGGGCTGAGTGTGTGGGCACTTCTGAGCCTTGCTGTTACAAGTAGATTCAGTTGCCTGAAAAAACGCGTTTATTTCGGGCTGAAAAACACGTTTTGAAAAGTGTGATGTTACTGCCCCATAACTTACATGGGGTTGACCAAACTTGCAGAAACATGTTTATTTCTGCTGAAAAACACGTTTTGACCCTTTCTGCACACTGGGGTTAAGGGCTGAGTGTGTGGGCACTTCTGAGCCTTGCTGTTACAAGTAGATTCAGTTGCCTGAAAAAACGCGTTTATTTCGGGCTGAAAAACACGTTTTGAAAAGTGTATTGTTACTGCCCCATAACTTACATGGGGTTGACCAAACTTGCAGAAACATGTTTATTTCTGCTGAAAAACACGTTTTGACCCTTTCTGCACACTGGGGTTAAGGGCTGAGTGTGTGGGCACTTCTGAGCCTTGCTGTTACAAGTAGATTCAGTTGCCTGAAAAATCGCGTTTATTTCGGGCTGAAAAACACGTTTTGAAAAGTGTGATGTTACTGACCCATAACTTACATGGGGTTGACCAAACTTGCAGAAACATGTTTATTTCTGCTGAAAAACACGTTTTGACCCTTTCTGCACACTGGGGTTAAGGGCTGAGTGTGTGGGCACTTCTGAGCCTTGCTGTTACAAGTAGATTCAGTTGCCTGAAAAAACGCGTTTATTTCGGGCTGAAAAACACGTTTTGAAAAGTGTGATGTTACTGACCCATAACTTACATGGGGTTGACCAAACTTGCAGAAACATGTTTATTTCTGCTGAAAAACACGTTTTGACCCTTTCTGCACCCTGGGGTTAAGGGCTGAGTGTGTGGGCACTTCTGAGCCTTGCTTTTACAAGTAGATTCAGTTGCCTGAAAAAACGCGTTTATTTCGGGCTGAAAAACACGTTTTGAAAAGTGTGATGTTACTGACCCATAACTTACATGGGGTTGACCAAACTTGCAGAAACATGTTTATTTCTGCTGAAAAACACGTTTTGACCCTTTCTGCACACTGGGGTTAAGGGCTGAGTGTGTGGGCACTTCTGAGCCTTGCTGTTACAAGTAGATTCAGTTACCTGAAAAAACGCGTTTATTTCGGGCTGAAAAACACGTTTTGAAAAGTGTGATGTTACTGACCCATAACTTACATGGGGTTGACCAAACTTGCAGAAACATGTTTATTTCTGCTGAAAAACACGTTTTGACCCTTTCTGCACACTGGGGTTAAGGGCTGAGTGTGTGGGCACTTCTGAGCCTTGCTGTTACAAGTAGATTCAGTTGCCTGAAAAAACGCGTTTATTTCTGCTGAAAAACACGTTTTGACACTTTCTGTACACTGGGGTTAAGGGCTGAGTGTGTGGGCTCTTCTGAGCCTTGCTATTACAAGGAGATTCAGTTGTCTGAAAAAACGCGTTTATTTCGGGCTGAAAAACACGTTTTGAAAAGTGTGATGTTACTGCCCCAAAACTTACATGGGGTTGACCAAACTTGCAGAAACATGTTTATTTCTGCTGAAAAACACGTTTTGACACTTTCTGCACACTGGGGTTAAGGGCTGAGTGTGTGGGCACTTCTGAGCCTTGCTGTTACAAGTAGATTCAGTTGCCTGAAAAATCGCGTTTATTTCGGGCTGAAAAACACGTTTTGAAAAGTGTGATGTTACTGACCCATAACTTACATGGGGTTGACCAAACTTGCAGAAACATGTTTATTTCTGCTGAAAAACACGTTTTGACCCTTTCTGCACACTGGGGTTAAGGGCTGAGTGTGTGGGCACTTCTGAGCCTTGCTGTTACAAGTAGATTCAGTTGCCTGAAAAAACGCGTTTATTTCGGGCTGAAAAACACGTTTTGAAAAGTGTATTGTTACTGCCCCATAACTTACATGGGGTTGACCAAACTTGCAGAAACATGTTTATTTCTGCTGAAAAACACGTTTTGACCCTTTCTGCACACTGGGGTTAAGGGCTGAGTGTGTGGGCACTTCTGAGCCTTGCTGTTACAAGTAGATTCAGTTGTCTGAAAAAACGCGTTTATTTCGGGCTGAAAAACACGTTTTGAAAACTGTGATGTTACTGCCCCATAACTTACATGGGGTTGACCAAACTTGCAGAAACATGTTTATTTCTGCTGAAAAACACGTTTTGACACTTTCTGCACACTGGGGTTAAGGGCTGAGTGTGTGGGCACTTCTGAGCCTTGCTGTTACAAGTAGATTCAGTTGCCTGAAAAATCGCGTTTATTTCGGGCTGAAAAACACGTTTTGAAATGTGTGATGTTACTGACCCATAACTTACAGGGGTTGACCAAACTTGCAGAAACATGTTTATTTCTGCTGAAAAACACGTTTTGACCCTTTCTGCACACTGGGGTTAAGGGCTGAGTGTGTGGGCACTTCTGAGCCTTGCTGTTACAAGTAGATTCAGTTGCCTGAAAAAACGCGTTTATTTCGGGCTGAAAAACACGTTTTGAAAAGTGTGATGTTACTGCCCCATAACTTACATGGGGTTGACCAAACTTGCAGAAACATGTTTATTTCTGCTGAAAAACACGTTTTGACCCTTTCTGCACACTGGGGTTAAGGGCTGAGTGTGTGGGCACTTCTGAGCCTTGCTGTTACAAGTAGATTCAGTTGCCTGAAAAAACGCGTTTATTTCGGGCTGAAAAACACGTTTTGAAAAGTGTGATGTTACTGACCCATAACTTACATGGGGTTGACCAAACTTGCAGAAACATGTTTATTTCTGCTGAAAAACACGTTTTGACCCTTTCTGCACACTGGGGTTAAGGGCTGAGTGTGTGGGCACTTCTGAGCCTTGCTTTTACAAGTAGATTCAGTTGTCTGAAAAAACGCGTTTATTTCGGGCTGAAAAACACGTTTTGAAAACTGTGATGTTACTGCCCCATAACTTACATGGGGTTGACCAAACTTGCAGAAACATGTTTATTTCTGCTGAAAAACACGTTTTGACACTTTCTGCACACTGGGGTTAAGGGCTGAGTGTGTGGGCACTTCTGAGCCTTGCTGTTACAAGTAGATTCAGTTGCCTGAAAAATCGCGTTTATTTCGGGCTGAAAAACACGTTTTGAAAAGTGTGATGTTACTGACCCATAACTTACAGGGGTTGACCAAACTTGCAGAAACATGTTTATTTCTGCTGAAAAACACGTTTTGACCCTTTCTGCACACTGGGGTTAAGGGCTGAGTGTGTGGGCACTTCTGAGCCTTGCTGTTACAAGTAGATTCAGTTGCCTGAAAAAACGCGTTTATTTCGGGCTGAAAAACACGTTTTGAAAAGTGTGATGTTACTGACCCATAACTTACATGGGGTTGACCAAACTTGCAGAAACGTGTTTATTTCTGCTGAAAAACACGTTTTGACACTTTCTGTACACTGGGGTTAAGGGCTGAGTGTGTGGGCTCTTCTGAGCCTTGCTATTACAAGGAGATTCAGTTGTCTGAAAAAACGCGTTTATTTCGGGCTGAAAAACACGTTTTGAAAAGTGTGATGTTACTGCCCAATAACTTACATGGGGTTGACCAAACTTGCAGAAACATGTTTATTTCTGCTGAAAAACACGTTTTGACCCTTTCTGCACACTGGGGTTAAGGGCTGAGTGTGTGGGCACTTCTGAGCCTTGCTGTTACAAGTAGATTCAGTTGCCTGAAAAAACGCGTTTATTTCGGGCTGAAAAACACGTTTTGAAAAGTGTATTGTTACTGCCCCATAACTTACATGGGGTTGACCAAACTTGCAGAAACATGTTTATTTCTGCTGAAAAACACGTTTTGACACTTTCTGTACACTGGGGTTAAGGGCTGAGTGTGTGGGCTCTTCTGAGCCTTGCTATTACAAGGAGATTCAGTTGTCTGAAAAAACGCGTTTATTTCGGGCTGAAAAACACGTTTTGAAAAGTGTGATGTTACTGCCCCATAACTTACATGGGGTTGACCAAACTTGCAGAAACATGTTTATTTCTGCTGAAAAACAGGTTTTGACCCTTTCTGCACACTGGGGTTAAGGGCTGAGTGTGTGGGCACTTCTGAGCCTTGCTGTTACAAGTAGATTCAGTTGCCTGAAAAAACGCGTTTATTTCGGGCTGAAAAACACGTTTTGAAAACTGTGATGTTACTGCCCCATAACTTACATGGGGTTGACCAAACTTGCAGAAACATGTTTATTTCTGCTGAAAAACACGTTTTGACACTTTCTGCACATCGGGGTTAAGGGCTGAGTGTGTGGGCACTTCTGAGCCTTGCTGTTACAAGTAGATTCAGTTGCCTGAAAAATCGCGTTTATTTCGGGCTGAAAAACACGTTTTGAAATGTGTGATGTTACTGACCCATAACTTACAGGGGTTGACCAAACTTGCAGAAACATGTTTATTTCTGCTGAAAAACACGTTTTGACCCTTTCTGCACACTGGGGTTAAGGGCTGAGTGTGTGGGCACTTCTGAGCCTTGCTTTTACAAGTAGATTCAGTTGTCTGAAAAAACGCGTTTATTTCGGGCTGAAAAACACGTTTTGAAAAGTGTGATGTTACTGACCCATAACTTACATGGGGTTGACCAAACTTGCAGAAACATGTTTATTTCTGCTGAAAAACACGTTTTGACACTTTCTGTACACTGGGGTTAAGGGCTGAGTGTGTGGGCTCTTCTGAGCCTTGCTATTACAAGGAGATTCAGTTGTCTGAAAAAACGCGTTTATTTCGGGCTGAAAAACACGTTTTGAAAAGTGTGATGTTACTGCCCAATAACTTACATGGGGTTGACCAAACTTGCAGAAACATGTTTATTTCTGCTGAAAAACACGTTTTGACCCTTTCTGCACACTGGGGTTAAGGGCTGAGTGTGTGGGCACTTCTGAGCCTTGCTGTTACAAGTAGATTCAGTTGCCTGAAAAAACGCGTTTATTTCGGGCTGAAAAACACGTTTTGAAAAGTGTGATGTTACTGCCCCATAACTTACATGGGGTTGACCAAACTTGCAGAAACATGTTTATTTCTGCTGAAAAACACGTTTTGACCCTTTCTGCACACTGGGGTTAAGGGCTGAGTGTGTGGGCACTTCTGAGCCTTGCTGTTACAAGTAGATTCAGTTGCCTGAAAAAACGCGTTTATTTCGGGCTGAAAAACACGTTTTGAAAAGTGTATTGTTACTGCCCCATAACTTACATGGGGTTGACCAAACTTGCAGAAACATGTTTATTTCTGCTGAAAAACACGTTTTGACCCTTTCTGCACACTGGGGTTAAGGGCTGAGTGTGTGGGCACTTCTGAGCCTTGCTGTTACAAGTAGATTCAGTTGCCTGAAAAATCGCGTTTATTTCGGGCTGAAAAACACGTTTTGAAAAGTGTGATGTTACTGACCCATAACTTACATGGGGTTGACCAAACTTGCAGAAACATGTTTATTTCTGCTGAAAAACACGTTTTGACCCTTTCTGCACACTGGGGTTAAGGGCTGAGTGTGTGGGCACTTCTGAGCCTTGCTGTTACAAGTAGATTCAGTTGCCTGAAAAAACGCGTTTATTTCGGGCTGAAAAACACGTTTTGAAAAGTGTGATGTTACTGACCCATAACTTACATGGGGTTGACCAAACTTGCAGAAACATGTTTATTTCTGCTGAAAAACACGTTTTGACCCTTTCTGCACCCTGGGGTTAAGGGCTGAGTGTGTGGGCACTTCTGAGCCTTGCTTTTACAAGTAGATTCAGTTGCCTGAAAAAACGCGTTTATTTCGGGCTGAAAAACACGTTTTGAAAAGTGTGATGTTACTGACCCATAACTTACATGGGGTTGACCAAACTTGCAGAAACATGTTTATTTCTGCTGAAAAACACGTTTTGACCCTTTCTGCACACTGGGGTTAAGGGCTGAGTGTGTGGGCACTTCTGAGCCTTGCTGTTACAAGTAGATTCAGTTGCCTGAAAAAACGCGTTTATTTCGGGCTGAAAAACACGTTTTGAAAAGTGTGATGTTACTGACCCATAACTTACATGGGGTTGACCAAACTTGCAGAAACATGTTTATTTCTGCTGAAAAACACGTTTTGACCCTTTCTGCACACTGGGGTTAAGGGCTGAGTGTGTGGGCACTTCTGAGCCTTGCTGTTACAAGTAGATTCAGTTGCCTGAAAAAACGCGTTTATTTCTGCTGAAAAACACGTTTTGACCCTTTCTGCACACTGGGGTTAAGGGCTGAGTGTGTGGGCACTTCTGAGCCTTGCTGTTACAAGTAGATTCAGTTGCCTGAAAAAACGCGTTTATTTCGGGCTGAAAAACACGTTTTGAAAAGTGTGATGTTACTGCCCCATAACTTACATGGGGTTGACCAAACTTGCAGAAACATGTTTATTTCTGCTGAAAAACACGTTTTGACCCTTTCTGCACACTGGGGTTAAGGGCTGAGTGTGTGGGCACTTCTGAGCCTTGCTGTTACAAGTAGATTCAGTTGCCTGAAAAAACGCGTTTATTTCGGGCTGAAAAACACGTTTTGAAAAGTGTATTGTTACTGCCCCATAACTTACATGGGGTTGACCAAACTTGCAGAAACATGTTTATTTCTGCTGAAAAACACGTTTTGACACTTTCTGTACACTGGGGTTAAGGGCTGAGTGTGTGGGCTCTTCTGAGCCTTGCTATTACAAGGAGATTCAGTTGTCTGAAAAAACGCGTTTATTTCGGGCTGAAAAACACGTTTTGAAAAGTGTGATGTTACTGCCCCATAACTTACATGGGGTTGACCAAACTTGCAGAAACATGTTTATTTCTGCTGAAAAACACGTTTTGACCCTTTCTGCACACTGGGGTTAAGGGCTGAGTGTGTGGGCACTTCTGAGCCTTGCTGTTACAAGTAGATTCAGTTGTCTGAAAAAACGCGTTTATTTCGGGCTGAAAAACACGTTTTGAAAACTGTGATGTTACTGCCCCATAACTTACATGGGGTTGACCAAACTTGCAGAAACATGTTTATTTCTGCTGAAAAACACGTTTTGACACTTTCTGCACACTGGGGTTAAGGGCTGAGTGTGTGGGCACTTCTGAGCCTTGCTGTTACAAGTAGATTCAGTTGCCTGAAAAATCGCGTTTATTTCGGGCTGAAAAACACGTTTTGAAAAGTGTGATGTTACTGACCCATAACTTACAGGGGTTGACCAAACTTGCAGAAACATGTTTATTTCTGCTGAAAAACACGTTTTGACCCTTTCTGCACACTGGGGTTAAGGGCTGAGTGTGTGGGCACTTCTGAGCCTTGCTTTTACAAGTAGATTCAGTTGTCTGAAAAAACGCGTTTATTTCGGGCTGAAAAACACGTTTTGAAAAGTGTGATGTTACTGACCCATAACTTACATGGGGTTGACCAAACTTGCAGAAACATGTTTATTTCTGCTGAAAAACACGTTTTGACACTTTCTGTACACTGGGGTTAAGGGCTGAGTGTGTGGGCTCTTCTGAGCCTTGCTATTACAAGGAGATTCAGTTGTCTGAAAAAACGCGTTTATTTCGGGCTGAAAAACACGTTTTGAAAAGTGTGATGTTACTGCCCAATAACTTACATGGGGTTGACCAAACTTGCAGAAACATGTTTATTTCTGCTGAAAAACACGTTTTGACCCTTTCTGCACACTGGGGTTAAGGGCTGAGTGTGTGGGCACTTCTGAGCCTTGCTGTTACAAGTAGATTCAGTTGCCTGAAAAAACGCGTTTATTTCGGGCTGAAAAACACGTTTTGAAAAGTGTGATGTTACTGCCCCATAACTTACATGGGGTTGACCAAACTTGCAGAAACATGTTTATTTCTGCTGAAAAACACGTTTTGACCCTTTCTGCACACTGGGGTTAAGGGCTGAGTGTGTGGGCACTTCTGAGCCTTGCTGTTACAAGTAGATTCAGTTGCCTGAAAAAACGCGTTTATTTCGGGCTGAAAAACACGTTTTGAAAAGTGTATTGTTACTGCCCCATAACTTACATGGGGTTGACCAAACTTGCAGAAACATGTTTATTTCTGCTGAAAAACACGTTTTGACCCTTTCTGCACACTGGGGTTAAGGGCTGAGTGTGTGGGCACTTCTGAGCCTTGCTGTTACAAGTAGATTCAGTTGCCTGAAAAATCGCGTTTATTTCGGGCTGAAAAACACGTTTTGAAAAGTGTGATGTTACTGACCCATAACTTACATGGGGTTGACCAAACTTGCAGAAACATGTTTATTTCTGCTGAAAAACACGTTTTGACCCTTTCTGCACACTGGGGTTAAGGGCTGAGTGTGTGGGCACTTCTGAGCCTTGCTGTTACAAGTAGATTCAGTTGCCTGAAAAAACGCGTTTATTTCGGGCTGAAAAACACGTTTTGAAAAGTGTGATGTTACTGACCCATAACTTACATGGGGTTGACCAAACTTGCAGAAACATGTTTATTTCTGCTGAAAAACACGTTTTGACCCTTTCTGCACCCTGGGGTTAAGGGCTGAGTGTGTGGGCACTTCTGAGCCTTGCTTTTACAAGTAGATTCAGTTGCCTGAAAAAACGCGTTTATTTCGGGCTGAAAAACACGTTTTGAAAAGTGTGATGTTACTGACCCATAACTTACATGGGGTTGACCAAACTTGCAGAAACATGTTTATTTCTGCTGAAA
The DNA here is from genome assembly GCF_040954835.1 of Lepisosteus oculatus. Lineage (NCBI taxonomy): Eukaryota > Metazoa > Chordata > Actinopteri > Semionotiformes > Lepisosteidae > Lepisosteus > Lepisosteus oculatus. Next base: position 47,853 of record NW_027168102.1, read on the forward strand.
AACACGTTTTGACCCTTTCTGCACACTGGGGTTAAGGGCTGAGTGTGTGGGCACTTCTGAGCCTTGCTGTTACAAGTAGATTCAGTTGCCTGAAAAAACGCGTTTATTTCGGGCTGAAAAACACGTTTTGAAAAGTGTGATGTTACTGACCCATAACTTACATGGGGTTGACCAAACTTGCAGAAACATGTTTATTTCTGCTGAAAAACACGTTTTGACCCTTTCTGCACACTGGGGTTAAGGGCTGAGTGTGTGGGCACTTCTGAGCCTTGCTGTTACAAGTAGATTCAGTTGCCTGAAAAAACGCGTTTATTTCTGCTGAAAAACACGTTTTGACCCTTTCTGCACACTGGGGTTAAGGGCTGAGTGTGTGGGCACTTCTGAGCCTTGCTGTTACAAGTAGATTCAGTTGCCTGAAAAAACGCGTTTATTTCGGGCTGAAAAACACGTTTTGAAAAGTGTGATGTTACTGCCCCATAACTTACATGGGGTTGACCAAACTTGCAGAAACATGTTTATTTCTGCTGAAAAACACGTTTTGACCCTTTCTGCACACTGGGGTTAAGGGCTGAGTGTGTGGGCACTTCTGAGCCTTGCTGTTACAAGTAGATTCAGTTGCCTGAAAAAACGCGTTTATTTCGGGCTGAAAAACACGTTTTGAAAAGTGTATTGTTACTGCCCCATAACTTACATGGGGTTGACCAAACTTGCAGAAACATGTTTATTTCTGCTGAAAAACACGTTTTGACACTTTCTGTACACTGGGGTTAAGGGCTGAGTGTGTGGGCTCTTCTGAGCCTTGCTATTACAAGGAGATTCAGTTGTCTGAAAAAACGCGTTTATTTCGGGCTGAAAAACACGTTTTGAAAAGTGTGATGTTACTGCCCCATAACTTACATGGGGTTGACCAAACTTGCAGAAACATGTTTATTTCTGCTGAAAAACACGTTTTGACCCTTTCTGCACACTGGGGTTAAGGGCTGAGTGTGTGGGCACTTCTGAGCCTTGCTGTTACAAGTAGATTCAGTTGTCTGAAAAAACGCGTTTATTTCGGGCTGAAAAACACGTTTTGAAAACTGTGATGTTACTGCCCCATAACTTACATGGGGTTGACCAAACTTGCAGAAACATGTTTATTTCTGCTGAAAAACACGTTTTGACACTTTCTGCACACTGGGGTTAAGGGCTGAGTGTGTGGGCACTTCTGAGCCTTGCTGTTACAAGTAGATTCAGTTGCCTGAAAAATCGCGTTTATTTCGGGCTGAAAAACACGTTTTGAAAAGTGTGATGTTACTGACCCATAACTTACATGGGGTTGACCAAACTTGCAGAAACATGTTTATTTCTGCTGAAAAACACGTTTTGACACTTTCTGCACACTGGGGTTAAGGGCTGAGTGTGTGGGCACTTCTGAGCCTTGCTGTTACAAGTAGATTCAGTTGCCTGAAAAATCGCGTTTATTTCGGGCTGAAAAACACGTTTTGAAAAGTGTGATGTTACTGACCCATAACTTACATGGGGTTGACCAAACTTGCAGAAACATGTTTATTTCTGCTGAAAAACACGTTTTGACACTTTCTGTACACTGGGGTTAAGGGCTGAGTGTGTGGGCTCTTCTGAGCCTTGCTATTACAAGGAGATTCAGTTGTCTGAAAAAACGCGTTTATTTCGGGCTGAAAAACACGTTTTGAAAAGTGTGATGTTACTGCCCAATAACTTACATGGGGTTGACCAAACTTGCAGAAACATGTTTATTTCTGCTGAAAAACACGTTTTGACCCTTTCTGCACACTGGGGTTAAGGGCTGAGTGTGTGGGCACTTCTGAGCCTTGCTGTTACAAGTAGATTCAGTTGCCTGAAAAAACGCGTTTATTTCGGGCTGAAAAACACGTTTTGAAAAGTGTGATGTTACTGCCCCATAACTTACATGGGGTTGACCAAACTTGCAGAAACATGTTTATTTCTGCTGAAAAACACGTTTTGACCCTTTCTGCACACTGGGGTTAAGGGCTGAGTGTGTGGGCACTTCTGAGCCTTGCTGTTACAAGTAGATTCAGTTGCCTGAAAAAACGCGTTTATTTCGGGCTGAAAAACACGTTTTGAAAAGTGTATTGTTACTGCCCCATAACTTACATGGGGTTGACCAAACTTGCAGAAACATGTTTATTTCTGCTGAAAAACACGTTTTGACACTTTCTGTACACTGGGGTTAAGGGCTGAGTGTGTGGGCTCTTCTGAGCCTTGCTATTACAAGGAGATTCAGTTGTCTGAAAAAACGCGTTTATTTCGGGCTGAAAAACACGTTTTGAAAAGTGTGATGTTACTGCCCCATAACTTACATGGGGTTGACCAAACTTGCAGAAACATGTTTATTTCTGCTGAAAAACACGTTTTGACCCTTTCTGCACACTGGGGTTAAGGGCTGAGTGTGTGGGCACTTCTGAGCCTTGCTGTTACAAGTAGATTCAGTTGTCTGAAAAAACGCGTTTATTTCGGGCTGAAAAACACGTTTTGAAAACTGTGATGTTACTGCCCCATAACTTACATGGGGTTGACCAAACTTGCAGAAACATGTTTATTTCTGCTGAAAAACACGTTTTGACACTTTCTGCACACTGGGGTTAAGGGCTGAGTGTGTGGGCACTTCTGAGCCTTGCTGTTACAAGTAGATTCAGTTGCCTGAAAAATCGCGTTTATTTCGGGCTGAAAAACACGTTTTGAAAAGTGTGATGTTACTGACCCATAACTTACATGGGGTTGACCAAACTTGCAGAAACATGTTTATTTCTGCTGAAAAACACGTTTTGACACTTTCTGCACACTGGGGTTAAGGGCTGAGTGTGTGGGCACTTCTGAGCCTTGCTGTTACAAGTAGATTCAGTTGCCTGAAAAATCGCGTTTATTTCGGGCTGAAAAACACGTTTTGAAAAGTGTGATGTTACTGACCCATAACTTACAGGGGTTGACCAAACTTGCAGAAACATGTTTATTTCTGCTGAAAAACACGTTTTGACCCTTTCTGCACACTGGGGTTAAGGGCTGAGTGTGTGGGCACTTCTGAGCCTTGCTGTTACAAGTAGATTCAGTTGCCTGAAAAAACGCGTTTATTTCGGGCTGAAAAACACGTTTTGAAAAGTGTGATGTTACTGACCCATAACTTACATGGGGTTGACCAAACTTGCAGAAACATGTTTATTTCTGCTGAAAAACACGTTTTGACACTTTCTGTACACTGGGGTTAAGGGCTGAGTGTGTGGGCTCTTCTGAGCCTTGCTATTACAAGGAGATTCAGTTGTCTGAAAAAACGCGTTTATTTCGGGCTGAAAAACACGTTTTGAAAAGTGTGATGTTACTGCCCAATAACTTACATGGGGTTGACCAAACTTGCAGAAACATGTTTATTTCTGCTGAAAAACACGTTTTGACCCTTTCTGCACACTGGGGTTAAGGGCTGAGTGTGTGGGCACTTCTGAGCCTTGCTGTTACAAGTAGATTCAGTTGCCTGAAAAAACGCGTTTATTTCGGGCTGAAAAACACGTTTTGAAAAGTGTGATGTTACTGCCCCATAACTTACATGGGGTTGACCAAACTTGCAGAAACATGTTTATTTCTGCTGAAAAACACGTTTTGACCCTTTCTGCACACTGGGGTTAAGGGCTGAGTGTGTGGGCACTTCTGAGCCTTGCTGTTACAAGTAGATTCAGTTGCCTGAAAAAACGCGTTTATTTCGGGCTGAAAAACACGTTTTGAAAAGTGTATTGTTACTGCCCCATAACTTACATGGGGTTGACCAAACTTGCAGAAACATGTTTATTTCTGCTGAAAAACACGTTTTGACACTTTCTGTACACTGGGGTTAAGGGCTGAGTGTGTGGGCTCTTCTGAGCCTTGCTATTACAAGGAGATTCAGTTGTCTGAAAAAACGCGTTTATTTCGGGCTGAAAAACACGTTTTGAAAAGTGTGATGTTACTGCCCCATAACTTACATGGGGTTGACCAAACTTGCAGAAACATGTTTATTTCTGCTGAAAAACACGTTTTGACCCTTTCTGCACACTGGGGTTAAGGGCTGAGTGTGTGGGCACTTCTGAGCCTTGCTGTTACAAGTAGATTCAGTTGTCTGAAAAAACGCGTTTATTTCGGGCTGAAAAACACGTTTTGAAAACTGTGATGTTACTGCCCCATAACTTACATGGGGTTGACCAAACTTGCAGAAACATGTTTATTTCTGCTGAAAAACACGTTTTGACACTTTCTGCACACTGGGGTTAAGGGCTGAGTGTGTGGGCACTTCTGAGCCTTGCTGTTACAAGTAGATTCAGTTGCCTGAAAAATCGCGTTTATTTCGGGCTGAAAAACACGTTTTGAAAAGTGTGATGTTACTGACCCATAACTTACATGGGGTTGACCAAACTTGCAGAAACATGTTTATTTCTGCTGAAAAACACGTTTTGACCCTTTCTGCACACTGGGGTTAAGGGCTGAGTGTGTGGGCACTTCTGAGCCTTGCTGTTACAAGTAGATTCAGTTGCCTGAAAAAACGCGTTTATTTCGGGCTGAAAAACACGTTTTGAAAAGTGTGATGTTACTGCCCCATAACTTACATGGGGTTGACCAAACTTGCAGAAACATGTTTATTTCTGCTGAAAAACACGTTTTGACACTTTCTGTACACTGGGGTTAAGGGCTGAGTGTGTGGGCTCTTCTGAGCCTTGCTATTACAAGGAGATTCAGTTGTCTGAAAAAACGCGTTTATTTCGGGCTGAAAAACACGTTTTGAAAAGTGTGATGTTACTGCCCCATAACTTACATGGGGCTGACCAAACTTGCAGAAACATGTTTATTTCTGCTGAAAAACACGTTTTGACCCTTTCTGCACACTGGGGTTAAGGGCTGAGTGTGTGGGCACTTCTGAGCCTTGCTGTTACAAGTAGATTCAGTTGTCTGAAAAAACGCGTTTATTTCGGGCTGAAAAACACGTTTTGAAAACTGTGATGTTACTGCCCCATAACTTACATGGGGTTGACCAAACTTGCAGAAACATGTTTATTTCTGCTGAAAAACACGTTTTGACACTTTCTGCACACTGGGGTTAAGGGCTGAGTGTGTGGGCACTTCTGAGCCTTGCTGTTACAAGTAGATTCAGTTGCCTGAAAAATCGCGTTTATTTCGGGCTGAAAACACGTTTTGAAATGTGTGATGTTACTGACCCATAACTTACAGGGGTTGACCAAACTTGCAGAAACATGTTTATTTCTGCTGAAAAACACGTTTTGACCCTTTCTGCACACTGGGGTTAAGGGCTGAGTGTGTGGGCACTTCTGAGCCTTGCTGTTACAAGTAGATTCAGTTGCCTGAAAAAACGCGTTTATTTCGGGCTGAAAAACACGTTTTGAAAAGTGTGATGTTACTGCCCCATAACTTACATGGGGTTGACCAAACTTGCAGAAACATGTTTATTTCTGCTGAAAAACACGTTTTGACCCTTTCTGCACACTGGGGTTAAGGGCTGAGTGTGTGGGCACTTCTGAGCCTTGCTGTTACAAGTAGATTCAGTTGCCTGAAAAAACGCGTTTATTTCGGGCTGAAAAACACGTTTTGAAAAGTGTGATGTTACTGACCCATAACTTACATGGGGTTGACCAAACTTGCAGAAACATGTTTATTTCTGCTGAAAAACACGTTTTGACCCTTTCTGCACACTGGGGTTAAGGGCTGAGTGTGTGGGCACTTCTGAGCCTTGCTTTTACAAGTAGATTCAGTTGTCTGAAAAAACGCGTTTATTTCGGGCTGAAAAACACGTTTTGAAAACTGTGATGTTACTGCCCCATAACTTACATGGGGTTGACCAAACTTGCAGAAACATGTTTATTTCTGCTGAAAAACACGTTTTGACACTTTCTGCACACTGGGGTTAAGGGCTGAGTGTGTGGGCACTTCTGAGCCTTGCTGTTACAAGTAGATTCAGTTGCCTGAAAAATCGCGTTTATTTCGGGCTGAAAAACACGTTTTGAAAAGTGTGATGTTACTGACCCATAACTTACAGGGGTTGACCAAACTTGCAGAAACATGTTTATTTCTGCTGAAAAACACGTTTTGACCCTTTCTGCACACTGGGGTTAAGGGCTGAGTGTGTGGGCACTTCTGAGCCTTGCTGTTACAAGTAGATTCAGTTGCCTGAAAAAACGCGTTTATTTCGGGCTGAAAAACACGTTTTGAAAAGTGTGATGTTACTGACCCATAACTTACATGGGGTTGACCAAACTTGCAGAAACATGTTTATTTCTGCTGAAAAACACGTTTTGACACTTTCTGTACACTGGGGTTAAGGGCTGAGTGTGTGGGCTCTTCTGAGCCTTGCTATTACAAGGAGATTCAGTTGTCTGAAAAAACGCGTTTATTTCGGGCTGAAAAACACGTTTTGAAAAGTGTGATGTTACTGCCCAATAACTTACATGGGGTTGACCAAACTTGCAGAAACATGTTTATTTCTGCTGAAAAACACGTTTTGACCCTTTCTGCACACTGGGGTTAAGGGCTGAGTGTGTGGGCACTTCTGAGCCTTGCTGTTACAAGTAGATTCAGTTGCCTGAAAAAACGCGTTTATTTCGGGCTGAAAAACACGTTTTGAAAAGTGTGATGTTACTGCCCCATAACTTACATGGGGTTGACCAAACTTGCAGAAACATGTTTATTTCTGCTGAAAAACACGTTTTGACCCTTTCTGCACACTGGGGTTAAGGGCTGAGTGTGTGGGCACTTCTGAGCCTTGCTGTTACAAGTAGATTCAGTTGCCTGAAAAAACGCGTTTATTTCGGGCTGAAAAACACGTTTTGAAAAGTGTATTGTTACTGCCCCATAACTTACATGGGGTTGACCAAACTTGCAGAAACATGTTTATTTCTGCTGAAAAACACGTTTTGACACTTTCTGTACACTGGGGTTAAGGGCTGAGTGTGTGGGCTCTTCTGAGCCTTGCTATTACAAGGAGATTCAGTTGTCTGAAAAAACGCGTTTATTTCGGGCTGAAAAACACGTTTTGAAAAGTGTGATGTTACTGCCCCATAACTTACATGGGGTTGACCAAACTTGCAGAAACATGTTTATTTCTGCTGAAAAACACGTTTTGACCCTTTCTGCACACTGGGGTTAAGGGCTGAGTGTGTGGGCACTTCTGAGCCTTGCTGTTACAAGTAGATTCAGTTGTCTGAAAAAACGCGTTTATTTCGGGCTGAAAAACACGTTTTGAAAACTGTGATGTTACTGCCCCATAACTTACATGGGGTTGACCAAACTTGCAGAAACATGTTTATTTCTGCTGAAAAACACGTTTTGACACTTTCTGCACACTGGGGTTAAGGGCTGAGTGTGTGGGCACTTCTGAGCCTTGCTGTTACAAGTAGATTCAGTTGCCTGAAAAATCGCGTTTATTTCGGGCTGAAAAACACGTTTTGAAAAGTGTGATGTTACTGACCCATAACTTACATGGGGTTGACCAAACTTGCAGAAACATGTTTATTTCTGCTGAAAAACACGTTTTGACCCTTTCTGCACACTGGGGTTAAGGGCTGAGTGTGTGGGCACTTCTGAGCCTTGCTGTTACAAGTAGATTCAGTTGCCTGAAAAAACGCGTTTATTTCGGGCTGAAAAACACGTTTTGAAAAGTGTGATGTTACTGCCCCATAACTTACATGGGGTTGACCAAACTTGCAGAAACATGTTTATTTCTGCTGAAAAACACGTTTTGACACTTTCTGTACACTGGGGTTAAGGGCTGAGTGTGTGGGCTCTTCTGAGCCTTGCTATTACAAGGAGATTCAGTTGTCTGAAAAAACGCGTTTATTTCGGGCTGAAAAACACGTTTTGAAAAGTGTGATGTTACTGCCCCATAACTTACATGGGGCTGACCAAACTTGCAGAAACATGTTTATTTCTGCTGAAAAACACGTTTTGACCCTTTCTGCACACTGGGGTTAAGGGCTGAGTGTGTGGGCACTTCTGAGCCTTGCTGTTACAAGTAGATTCAGTTGTCTGAAAAAACGCGTTTATTTCGGGCTGAAAAACACGTTTTGAAAACTGTGATGTTACTGCCCCATAACTTACATGGGGTTGACCAAACTTGCAGAAACATGTTTATTTCTGCTGAAAAACACGTTTTGACACTTTCTGCACACTGGGGTTAAGGGCTGAGTGTGTGGGCACTTCTGAGCCTTGCTGTTACAAGTAGATTCAGTTGCCTGAAAAATCGCGTTTATTTCGGGCTGAAAACACGTTTTGAAATGTGTGATGTTACTGACCCATAACTTACAGGGGTTGACCAAACTTGCAGAAACATGTTTATTTCTGCTGAAAAACACGTTTTGACCCTTTCTGCACACTGGGGTTAAGGGCTGAGTGTGTGGGCACTTCTGAGCCTTGCTGTTACAAGTAGATTCAGTTGCCTGAAAAAACGCGTTTATTTCGGGCTGAAAAACACGTTTTGAAAAGTGTGATGTTACTGCCCCATAACTTACATGGGGTTGACCAAACTTGCAGAAACATGTTTATTTCTGCTGAAAAACACGTTTTGACCCTTTCTGCACACTGGGGTTAAGGGCTGAGTGTGTGGGCACTTCTGAGCCTTGCTGTTACAAGTAGATTCAGTTGCCTGAAAAAACGCGTTTATTTCGGGCTGAAAAACACGTTTTGAAAAGTGTGATGTTACTGACCCATAACTTACATGGGGTTGACCAAACTTGCAGAAACATGTTTATTTCTGCTGAAAAACACGTTTTGACCCTTTCTGCACACTGGGGTTAAGGGCTGAGTGTGTGGGCACTTCTGAGCCTTGCTTTTACAAGTAGATTCAGTTGTCTGAAAAAACGCGTTTATTTCGGGCTGAAAAACACGTTTTGAAAACTGTGATGTTACTGCCCCATAACTTACATGGGGTTGACCAAACTTGCAGAAACATGTTTATTTCTGCTGAAAAACACGTTTTGACACTTTCTGCACACTGGGGTTAAGGGCTGAGTGTGTGGGCACTTCTGAGCCTTGCTGTTACAAGTAGATTCAGTTGCCTGAAAAATCGCGTTTATTTCGGGCTGAAAAACACGTTTTGAAAAGTGTGATGTTACTGACCCATAACTTACAGGGGTTGACCAAACTTGCAGAAACATGTTTATTTCTGCTGAAAAACACGTTTTGACCCTTTCTGCACACTGGGGTTAAGGGCTGAGTGTGTGGGCACTTCTGAGCCTTGCTGTTACAAGTAGATTCAGTTGCCTGAAAAAACGCGTTTATTTCGGGCTGAAAAACACGTTTTGAAAAGTGTGATGTTACTGACCCATAACTTACATGGGGTTGACCAAACTTGCAGAAACATGTTTATTTCTGCTGAAAAACACGTTTTGACACTTTCTGTACACTGGGGTTAAGGGCTGAGTGTGTGGGCTCTTCTGAGCCTTGCTATTACAAGGAGATTCAGTTGTCTGAAAAAACGCGTTTATTTCGGGCTGAAAAACACGTTTTGAAAAGTGTGATGTTACTGCCCAATAACTTACATGGGGTTGACCAAACTTGCAGAAACATGTTTATTTCTGCTGAAAAACACGTTTTGACCCTTTCTGCACACTGGGGTTAAGGGCTGAGTGTGTGGGCACTTCTGAGCCTTGCTGTTACAAGTAGATTCAGTTGCCTGAAAAAACGCGTTTATTTCGGGCTGAAAAACACGTTTTGAAAAGTGTGATGTTACTGCCCCATAACTTACATGGGGTTGACCAAACTTGCAGAAACATGTTTATTTCTGCTGAAAAACACGTTTTGACCCTTTCTGCACACTGGGGTTAAGGGCTGAGTGTGTGGGCACTTCTGAGCCTTGCTGTTACAAGTAGATTCAGTTGCCTGAAAAAACGCGTTTATTTCGGGCTGAAAAACACGTTTTGAAAAGTGTATTGTTACTGCCCCATAACTTACATGGGGTTGACCAAACTTGCAGAAACATGTTTATTTCTGCTGAAAAACACGTTTTGACACTTTCTGTACACTGGGGTTAAGGGCTGAGTGTGTGGGCTCTTCTGAGCCTTGCTATTACAAGGAGATTCAGTTGTCTGAAAAAACGCGTTTATTTCGGGCTGAAAAACACGTTTTGAAAAGTGTGATGTTACTGCCCCATAACTTACATGGGGTTGACCAAACTTGCAGAAACATGTTTATTTCTGCTGAAAAACACGTTTTGACCCTTTCTGCACACTGGGGTTAAGGGCTGAGTGTGTGGGCACTTCTGAGCCTTGCTGTTACAAGTAGATTCAGTTGTCTGAAAAAACGCGTTTATTTCGGGCTGAAAAACACGTTTTGAAAACTGTGATGTTACTGCCCCATAACTTACATGGGGTTGACCAAACTTGCAGAAACATGTTTATTTCTGCTGAAAAACACGTTTTGACACTTTCTGCACACTGGGGTTAAGGGCTGAGTGTGTGGGCACTTCTGAGCCTTGCTGTTACAAGTAGATTCAGTTGCCTGAAAAATCGCGTTTATTTCGGGCTGAAAAACACGTTTTGAAAAGTGTGATGTTACTGACCCATAACTTACATGGGGTTGACCAAACTTGCAGAAACATGTTTATTTCTGCTGAAAAACACGTTTTGACCCTTTCTGCACACTGGGGTTAAGGGCTGAGTGTGTGGGCACTTCTGAGCCTTGCTGTTACAAGTAGATTCAGTTGCCTGAAAAAACGCGTTTATTTCGGGCTGAAAAACACGTTTTGAAAAGTGTGATGTTACTGCCCCATAACTTACATGGGGTTGACCAAACTTGCAGAAACATGTTTATTTCTGCTGAAAAACACGTTTTGACACTTTCTGTACACTGGGGTTAAGGGCTGAGTGTGTGGGCTCTTCTGAGCCTTGCTATTACAAGGAGATTCAGTAGTCTGAAAAAACGCGTTTATTTCGGGCTGAAAAACACGTTTTGAAAAGTGTGATGTTACTGCCCCATAACTTACATGGGGTTGACCAAACTTGCAGAAACATGTTTATTTCTGCTGAAAAACAGGTTTTGACCCTTTCTGCACACTGGGGTTAAGGGCTGAGTGTGTGGGCACTTCTGAGCCTTGCTGTTACAAGTAGATTCAGTTGCCTGAAAAAACGCGTTTATTTCGGGCTGAAAAACACGTTTTGAAAAGTGTATTGTTACTGCCCCATAACTTACATGGGGTTGACCAAACTTGCAGAAACATGTTTATTTCTGCTGAAAAACACGTTTTGACACTTTCTGTGCACTGGGGTTAAGGGCTGAGTGTGTGGGCTCTTCTGAGCCTTGCTATTACAAGGAGATTCAGTTGTCTGAAAAAACGCGTTTATTTCGGGCTGAAAAACACGTTTTGAAAAGTGTGATGTTACTGCCCCATAACTTACATGGGGCTGACCAAACTTGCAGAAACATGTTTATTTCTGCTGAAAAACACGTTTTGACCCTTTCTGCACACTGGGGTTAAGGGCTGAGTGTGTGGGCACTTCTGAGCCTTGCTGTTACAAGTAGATTCAGTTGTCTGAAAAAACGCGTTTATTTCGGGCTGAAAAACACGTTTTGAAAACTGTGATGTTACTGCCCCATAACTTACATGGGGTTGACCAAACTTGCAGAAACATGTTTATTTCTGCTGAAAAACACGTTTTGACACTTTCTGCACACTGGGGTTAAGGGCTGAGTGTGTGGGCACTTCTGAGCCTTGCTGTTACAAGTAGATTCAGTTGCCTGAAAAATCGCGTTTATTTCGGGCTGAAAACACGTTTTGAAATGTGTGATGTTACTGACCCATAACTTACAGGGGTTGACCAAACTTGCAGAAACATGTTTATTTCTGCTGAAAAACACGTTTTGACCCTTTCTGCACACTGGGGTTAAGGGCTGAGTGTGTGGGCACTTCTGAGCCTTGCTGTTACAAGTAGATTCAGTTGCCTGAAAAAACGCGTTTATTTCGGGCTGAAAAACACGTTTTGAAAAGTGTGATGTTACTGCCCCATAACTTACATGGGGTTGACCAAACTTGCAGAAACATGTTTATTTCTGCTGAAAAACACGTTTTGACCCTTTCTGCACACTGGGGTTAAGGGCTGAGTGTGTGGGCACTTCTGAGCCTTGCTGTTACAAGTAGATTCAGTTGCCTGAAAAAACGCGTTTATTTCGGGCTGAAAAACACGTTTTGAAAAGTGTGATGTTACTGACCCATAACTTACATGGGGTTGACCAAACTTGCAGAAACATGTTTATTTCTGCTGAAAAACACGTTTTGACCCTTTCTGCACACTGGGGTTAAGGGCTGAGTGTGTGGGCACTTCTGAGCCTTGCTTTTACAAGTAGATTCAGTTGTCTGAAAAAACGCGTTTATTTCGGGCTGAAAAACACGTTTTGAAAACTGTGATGTTACTGCCCCATAACTTACATGGGGTTGACCAAACTTGCAGAAACATGTTTATTTCTGCTGAAAAACACGTTTTGACACTTTCTGCACACTGGGGTTAAGGGCTGAGTGTGTGGGCACTTCTGAGCCTTGCTGTTACAAGTAGATTCAGTTGCCTGAAAAATCGCGTTTATTTCGGGCTGAAAAACACGTTTTGAAAAGTGTGATGTTACTGACCCATAACTTACAGGGGTTGACCAAACTTGCAGAAACATGTTTATTTCTGCTGAAAAACACGTTTTGACCCTTTCTGCACACTGGGGTTAAGGGCTGAGTGTGTGGGCACTTCTGAGCCTTGCTGTTACAAGTAGATTCAGTTGCCTGAAAAAACGCGTTTATTTCGGGCTGAAAAACACGTTTTGAAAAGTGTGATGTTACTGACCCATAACTTACATGGGGTTGACCAAACTTGCAGAAACATGTTTATTTCTGCTGAAAAACACGTTTTGACACTTTCTGTACACTGGGGTTAAGGGCTGAGTGTGTGGGCTCTTCTGAGCCTTGCTATTACAAGGAGATTCAGTTGTCTGAAAAAACGCGTTTATTTCGGGCTGAAAAACACGTTTTGAAAAGTGTGATGTTACTGCCCAATAACTTACATGGGGTTGACCAAACTTGCAGAAACATGTTTATTTCTGCTGAAAAACACGTTTTGACCCTTTCTGCACACTGGGGTTAAGGGCTGAGTGTGTGGGCACTTCTGAGCCTTGCTGTTACAAGTAGATTCAGTTGCCTGAAAAAACGCGTTTATTTCGGGCTGAAAAACACGTTTTGAAAAGTGTGATGTTACTGCCCCATAACTTACATGGGGTTGACCAAACTTGCAGAAACATGTTTATTTCTGCTGAAAAACACGTTTTGACCCTTTCTGCACACTGGGGTTAAGGGCTGAGTGTGTGGGCACTTCTGAGCCTTGCTGTTACAAGTAGATTCAGTTGCCTGAAAAAACGCGTTTATTTCGGGCTGAAAAACACGTTTTGAAAAGTGTATTGTTACTGCCCCATAACTTACATGGGGTTGACCAAACTTGCAGAAACATGTTTATTTCTGCTGAAAAACACGTTTTGACACTTTCTGTACACTGGGGTTAAGGGCTGAGTGTGTGGGCTCTTCTGAGCCTTGCTATTACAAGGAGATTCAGTTGTCTGAAAAAACGCGTTTATTTCGGGCTGAAAAACACGTTTTGAAAAGTGTGATGTTACTGCCCCATAACTTACATGGGGTTGACCAAACTTGCAGAAACATGTTTATTTCTGCTGAAAAACACGTTTTGACCCTTTCTGCACACTGGGGTTAAGGGCTGAGTGTGTGGGCACTTCTGAGCCTTGCTGTTACAAGTAGATTCAGTTGTCTGAAAAAACGCGTTTATTTCGGGCTGAAAAACACGTTTTGAAAACTGTGATGTTACTGCCCCATAACTTACATGGGGTTGACCAAACTTGCAGAAACATGTTTATTTCTGCTGAAAAACACGTTTTGACACTTTCTGCACACTGGGGTTAAGGGCTGAGTGTGTGGGCACTTCTGAGCCTTGCTGTTACAAGTAGATTCAGTTGCCTGAAAAATCGCGTTTATTTCGGGCTGAAAAACACGTTTTGAAAAGTGTGATGTTACTGACCCATAACTTACATGGGGTTGACCAAACTTGCAGAAACATGTTTATTTCTGCTGAAAAACACGTTTTGACCCTTTCTGCACACTGGGGTTAAGGGCTGAGTGTGTGGGCACTTCTGAGCCTTGCTGTTACAAGTAGATTCAGTTGCCTGAAAAAACGCGTTTATTTCGGGCTGAAAAACACGTTTTGAAAAGTGTATTGTTACTGCCCCATAACTTACATGGGGTTGACCAAACTTGCAGAAACATGTTTATTTCTGCTGAAAAACACGTTTTGACCCTTTCTGCACACTGGGGTTAAGGGCTGAGTGTGTGGGCACTTCTGAGCCTTGCTGTTACAAGTAGATTCAGTTGTCTGAAAAAACGCGTTTATTTCGGGCTGAAAAACACGTTTTGAAAACTGTGATGTTACTGCCCCATAACTTACATGGGGTTGACCAAACTTGCAGAAACATGTTTATTTCTGCTGAAAAACACGTTTTGACACTTTCTGCACACTGGGGTTAAGGGCTGAGTGTGTGGGCACTTCTGAGCCTTGCTGTTACAAGTAGATTCAGTTGCCTGAAAAATCGCGTTTATTTCGGGCTGAAAAACACGTTTTGAAATGTGTGATGTTACTGACCCATAACTTACAGGGGTTGACCAAACTTGCAGAAACATGTTTATTTCTGCTGAAAAACACGTTTTGACCCTTTCTGCACACTGGGGTTAAGGGCTGAGTGTGTGGGCACTTCTGAGCCTTGCTGTTACAAGTAGATTCAGTTGCCTGAAAAAACGCGTTTATTTCGGGCTGAAAAACACGTTTTGAAAAGTGTGATGTTACTGACCCATAACTTACATGGGGTTGACCAAACTTGCAGAAACATGTTTATTTCTGCTGAAAAACACGTTTTGACCCTTTCTGCACACTGGGGTTAAGGGCTGAGTGTGTGGGCACTTCTGAGCCTTGCTTTTACAAGTAGATTCAGTTGTCTGAAAAAACGCGTTTATTTCGGGCTGAAAAACACGTTTTGAAAACTGTGATGTTACTGCCCCATAACTTACATAGGGTTGACCAAACTTGCAGAAACATGTTTATTTCTGCTGAAAAACACGTTTTGACACTTTCTGCACACTGGGGTTAAGGGCTGAGTGTGTGGGCACTTCTGAGCCTTGCTGTTACAAGTAGATTCAGTTGCCTGAAAAATCGCGTTTATTTCGGGCTGAAAAACACGTTTTGAAAAGTGTGATGTTACTGACCCATAACTTACAGGGGTTGACCAAACTTGCAGAAACATGTTTATTTCTGCTGAAAAACACGTTTTGACCCTTTCTGCACACTGGGGTTAAGGGCTGAGTGTGTGGGCACTTCTGAGCCTTGCTGTTACAAGTAGATTCAGTTGCCTGAAAAAACGCGTTTATTTCGGGCTGAAAAACACGTTTTGAAAAGTGTGATGTTACTGACCCATAACTTACATGGGGTTGACCAAACTTGCAGAAACATGTTTATTTCTGCTGAAAAACACGTTTTGACACTTTCTGTACACTGGGGTTAAGGGCTGAGTGTGTGGGCTCTTCTGAGCCTTGCTATTACAAGGAGATTCAGTTGTCTGAAAAAACGCGTTTATTTCGGGCTGAAAAACACGTTTTGAAAAGTGTGATGTTACTGCCCAATAACTTACATGGGGTTGACCAAACTTGCAGAAACATGTTTATTTCTGCTGAAAAACACGTTTTGACCCTTTCTGCACACTGGGGTTAAGGGCTGAGTGTGTGGGCACTTCTGAGCCTTGCTGTTACAAGTAGATTCAGTTGCCTGAAAAAACGCGTTTATTTCGGGCTGAAAAACACGTTTTGAAAAGTGTGATGTTACTGCCCCATAACTTACATGGGGTTGACCAAACTTGCAGAAACATGTTTATTTCTGCTGAAAAACACGTTTTGACCCTTTCTGCACACTGGGGTTAAGGGCTGAGTGTGTGGGCACTTCTGAGCCTTGCTGTTACAAGTAGATTCAGTTGCCTGAAAAAACGCGTTTATTTCGGGCTGAAAAACACGTTTTGAAAAGTGTATTGTTACTGCCCCATAACTTACATGGGGTTGACCAAACTTGCAGAAACATGTTTATTTCTGCTGAAAAACACGTTTTGACACTTTCTGTACACTGGGGTTAAGGGCTGAGTGTGTGGGCTCTTCTGAGCCTTGCTATTACAAGGAGATTCAGTTGTCTGAAAAAACGCGTTTATTTCGGGCTGAAAAACACGTTTTGAAAAGTGTGATGTTACTGCCCCATAAGTTACATGGGGTTGACCAAACTTGCAGAAACATGTTTATTTCTGCTGAAAAACACGTTTTGACACTTTCTGCACACTGGGGTTAAGGGCTGAGTGTGTGGGCACTTCTGAGCCTTGCTGTTACAAGTAGATTCAGTTGCCTGAAAAATCGCGTTTATTTCGGGCTGAAAAACACGTTTTGAAAAGTGTATTGTTACTGCCCCATAACTTACATGGGGTTGACCAAACTTGCAGAAACATGTTTATTTCTGCTGAAAAACACGTTTTGACCCTTTCTGCACACTGGGGTTAAGGGCTGAGTGTGTGGGCACTTCTGAGCCTTGCTGTTACAAGTAGATTCAGTTGCCTGAAAAAACGCGTTTATTTTGGGCTGAAAAACACGTTTTGAAAAGTGTGATGTTACTGACCCATAACTTACATGGGGTTGACCAAACTTGCAGAAACATGTTTATTTCTGCTGAAAAACACGTTTTGACCCTTTCTGCACACTGGGGTTAAGGGCTGAGTGTGTGGGCACTTCTGAGCCTTGCTTTTACAAGTAGATTCAGTTGCCTGAAAAAACGCGTTTATTTCGGGCTGAAAAACACGTTTTGAAAAGTGTGATGTTACTGACCCATAACTTACATGGGGTTGACCAAACTTGCAGAAACATGTTTATTTCTGCTGAAAAACACGTTTTGACCCTTTCTGCACACTGGGGTTAAGGGCTGAGTGTGTGGGCACTTCTGAGCCTTGCTTTTACAAGTAGATTCAGTTGCCTGAAAAAACGCGTTTATTTCGGGCTGAAAAACACGTTTTGAAAAGTGTGATGTTACTGACCCATAACTTACATGGGGTTGACCAAACTTGCAGAAACATGTTTATTTCTGCTGAAAAACACGTTTTGACCCTTTCTGCACACTGGGGTTAAGGGCTGAGTGTGTGGGCACTTCTGAGCCTTGCTGTTACAAGTAGATTCAGTTGCCTGAAAAAACGCGTTTATTTCGGGCTGAAAAACACGTTTTGAAAAGCGTATTGTTACTGCCCCATAACTTACATGGGGTTGACCAAACTTGCAGAAACATGTTTATTTCTGCTGAAAAACACGTTTTGACCCTTTCTGCACACTGGGGTTAAGGGCTGAGTGTGTGGGCACTTCTGAGCCTTGCTGTTACAAGTAGATTCAGTTGCCTGAAAAAACGCGTTTATTTCTGCTGAAAAACACGTTTTGACACTTTCTGTACACTGGGGTTAAGGGCTGAGTGTGTGGGCTCTTCTGAGCCTTGCTATTACAAGGATATTCAGTTGTCTGAAAAAACGCGTTTATTTCGGGCTGAAAAACACGTTTTGAAAAGTGTGATGTTACTGCCCCATAACTTACATGGGGTTGACCAAACTTGCAGAAACATGTTTATTTCTGCTGAAAAACACGTTTTGACACTTTCTGTACACTGGGGTTAAGGGCTGAGTGTGTGGGCACTTCTGAGCCTTGCTGGTACAAGTAGATTCAGTTGCCTGAAAAAACGCGTTTATTTCGGGCTGAAAAACACGTTTTGAAAAGTGTATTGTTACTGCCCCATAACTTACATGGGGTTGACCAAACTTGCAGAAACATGTTTATTTCTGCTGAAAAACACGTTTTGACACTTTCTGTACACTGGGGTTAAGGGCTGAGTGTGTGGGCTCTTCTGAGCCTTGCTATTACAAGTAGATTCAGTTGCCTGAAAAAACGCGTTTATTTCGGGCTGAAAAACACGTTTTGAAAAGTGTGATGTTACTGCCCCATAACTTACATGGGGTTGACCAAACTTGCAGAAACATGTTTATTTCTGCTGAAAAA
>NW_027168103.1:0-65809 GCF_040954835.1 Lepisosteus oculatus
TGACCAAACTTGCAGAAACATGTTTATTTCTGCTGAAAAACACGTTTTGACCCTTTTCTGCACACTGGGGTTAAGGGCTGAGTGTGTGGGCACTTCTGAGCCTTGCTGTTACAAGTAGATTCAGTTGCCTGAAAAAACGCGTTTATTTCGGGCTGAAAAACACGTTTTGAAAAGTGTGATGTTACTGACCCATAACTTACATGGGGTTGACAAACTTGCAGAAACATGTTTATTTCTGCTGAAAAACACGTTTTGACACTTTCTTACACTCAAAAAACTCGTTTATTTCGGCTGAAAAACACGTTTTGAAAAGTGTGATGTTACTGACCCATAACTTACATGGGGTTGACCAAACTTGCAGAAACATGTTTATTTCTGCTGAAAAACACGTTTTCACCCTTTCTGCACACTGGGGTAAGGGCTGAGTGTGTGGGCACTTCTGAGCCTTGCTGTTACAGTAGATTCAGTTGCCTGAAAAAACGCGTTTATTTCGGGCTGAAAAACACGTTTGAAAAGTGTATTGTTACTGCCCCATAACTTACATGGGGTTGACCAAACTTGAAGAAACATGTTTATTTCTGCTGAAAAACACGTTTTGACACTTTCTGTACACTGTGTGGGCTCTTCTTGAGCCTTGCTATTACAAGGAGATTCAGTTGTCTGAAAAACGCGTTTATTTCGGGCTGAAAAACACGTTTTGAAAAGTGTGATGTTACTGCCCCATAACTTACATGGGGTTGACCAAACTTGCAGAAACATGTTTATTTCTGCTGAAAAACAGGTTTTGACCCTTTCTGCACACTGGGGGTAAGGGCTGAGTGTGTGGGCACTTCTGAGCCTTGCTGTTACAAGTAGATTCAGTTGCCTGAAAACGCGTTTATTTCGGGGCTGAAAAACACGTTTTGAAAAGTGTATTGTACTGCCCCATAACTTACATGGGGTTGACCAAACTTGCAGAAACATGTTTATTTCTGCTGAAATCTGTACACTGGGGTTAAGGGCTGAGTGTGTGGGCTCTTCTGAGCCTTGCTATTACAAGGAGATTCAGTTGTCTGAAAAAACGCGTTTATTTCGGGCTGAAAAACACGTTTTGAAAACTGTGATGTTACTGCCCCATAACTTACATGGGGTTGACCAAACTTGCAGAAACATGTTTATTTCTGCTGAAAAACACGTTTTGACCCTTTCTGCACACTGGGGTTAAGGGCTGAGTGTGTGGGCACTCTGAGCTGGATTCAGTTGCCTGAAAAATCGCGTTTATTTCGGGCTGAAAAAACACTTTTGAAAAGTGTGATGTTACTGACCCCATAACTTACATGGGGGTTGACCAAACTTGCAGAAACATGTTTATTTCTGCTGAAAAACACGTTTTGACCCTTTCTGCACACTGGGGTTAAGGGCTGAG
Organism: Lepisosteus oculatus; assembly: GCF_040954835.1. Classification (NCBI taxonomy): domain Eukaryota; kingdom Metazoa; phylum Chordata; class Actinopteri; order Semionotiformes; family Lepisosteidae; genus Lepisosteus; species Lepisosteus oculatus. The sequence continues at coordinate 1,406 of NW_027168103.1, forward strand.
TGTGTGGGCACTTCTGAGCCTTGCTGTTACAAGTAGATTCAGTTGCCTGAAAAACGCGTTTATTTCGGGCTGAAAAACACGTTTTGAAAACTGTGATATTACTGCCCCATAACTTACATGGGGTTGACCAAACTTGCAGAAACATGTTTTATTTCTGCTGAAAAACACGTTTTGACACTTTCTGTACACTGGGGTTAAGGGCTGAGTGTGTGGGCTCTTCTGAGCCTTGCTATTACAAGAGATTCAGTTGTCTGAAAAAAACGCGTTTATTTCGGGCTGAAAAACACGTTTTGAAAAGTGTGATGTTACTGCCCCATAACTTACATGGGGTTGACCAAACTTGCAGAAACATGTTTATTTCTGCTGAAAACACGTTTTGACCCTTCTCTGCACACTGGGGTTAAGGGCTGAGTGTGTGGGCACTTCTGAGCCTTGCTGTTACAAGTAGATTCAGTTGTCTGAAAAAACGCGTTTATTTCGGGCTGAAAAACACGTTTTGAAAATTGTGATGTTACTGCCCCATAACTTACATGGGGTTTGACCAAACTTGCAGAAACATGTTTATTTCTGCTGAAAAACACGTTTGACCCTTTCTGCACACTGGGGTTAAGGGCTGAGTGTGTGGGCACTCTGAGCCTTGCTGTTACAAGTAGATTCAGTTGCCTGAAAAATCGCGTTTATTTCGGGCTGAAAAACACGTTTTGAAAAGTGTGATGTTACTGACCCATAACTTACATGGGTTGACCAAACTTGCAGAAACATGTTTATTTCTGCTGAAAAACACGTTTTGACCCTTTCTGCACACTGGGTTAAGGGCTGAGTGTGTGGGCACTTCTGAGCCTTGCTGTTACAAGTAGATTCAGTTGCCTGAAAAAACGCGTTTATTTCGGGCTGAAAAACACGTTTTGAAAAGTGTGATGTTACTGACCCATAACTTACATGGGGTTGACCAAACTTGCAGAAACATGTTTATTTCTGCTGAAAAACACGTTTTGACCCTTTCTGCACACTGGGTTAAGGGCTGAGTGTGTGGGCACTTCTGAGCCTTGCTTTTACAAGTAGATTCAGTTGCCTGAAAAAACGCGTTTATTTCGGGCTGAAAAACACGTTTTGAAAAGTGTGATGTTACTGACCCATAACTTACATGGGGGTTGACCAAACTTGCAGAAACATGTTTATTTCTGCTGAAAAACACGTTTTGACCCTTTCTGCACACTGGGGTTAAGGGCTTAGTGTGTGGGCACTTCTGAGCCTTGCTGTTACAAGTAGATTCAGTTGCCTGAAAAAACGCGTTTATTTCGGGCTGAAAAACACGTTTTGAAAAGTGTGATGTTACTGCCCCATAACTTACATGGGGTTGACCAAACTTGCAGAAACATGTTTATTTCTGCTGAAAAACAGGTTTTGACCCTTTCTGCACACTGGGGTTAAGGGCTGAGTGTGTGGGGCTCTTCTGAGCCTTGCTATTACAAGGAGATTCAGTTGTCTGAAAAAACGCGTTTATTTCGGGCTGAAAAACACGTTTTGAAAAGTGTATTGTTACTACTGCCCCATAACTTACATGGGGTTGACCAAACTTGCAGAAACATGTTTATTTCTGCTGAAAAACACGTTTTGACACTTTCTGTACACTGGGGTTAAGGGCTGAGTGTGTGGGCTCTTCTGAGCCTTGCTATTACAAGGAGATTCAGTTGTCTGAAAAAACGCGTTTATTTCGGGCTGGAAAAACACGTTTTGAAAAGTGTGATGTTACTGCCCCATAACTTACATGGGGTTGACCAAACTTGCAGAAACATGTTTATTTCTGCTGAAAAACAGGTTTTGACCCTTTCTGCACACTGGGGTTAAGGGCTGAGTGTGTGGGCACTTCTGAGCCTTGCTGTTACAAGTAGATTCAGTTGCCTGAAAAACGCGTTTATTTCGGGCTGAAAAACACGTTTTGAAAAGTGTATTGTTACTGCCCCATAACTTACATGGGGTTGACCAAACTTGCAGAAACATGTTTATTTCTGCTGAAAAACACGTTTTGACACTTTCTGTACACTGGGGTTAAGGGCTGAGTGTGTGGGCTCTTCTGAGCCTTGGCTATTACAAGGAGATTCAGTTGTCTGAAAAAACGCGTTTATTTCGGGCTGAAAAACACGTTTTGAAAAGTGTGATGTTACTGCCCCATAACTTACATGGGGTTGACCAAACTTGCAGAAACATGTTTATTTCTGCTGAAAAACACGTTTTGACCCTTTCTGCACAATGGGGTTAAGGGCTGAGTGTGTGGGCACTTCTGAGCCTTGCTGTTACAAGTAGATTCAGTTGCCTGAAAAAACGCGTTTATTTCGGGCTGAAAAACACGTTTTGAAAAGTGTATTGTTACTGCCCCATAACTTACATGGGGTTGACCAAACTTGCAGAAACATGTTTATTTCTGCTGAAAAACACGTTTTGACACTTTCTGTACACTGGGGTTAAGGGCTGAGTGTGTGGGCTCTTCTGAGCCTTGCTATTACAAGGAGATTCAGTTGTCTGAAAAAACGCGTTTATTTCGGGCTGAAAAACACGTTTTGAAAAGTGTGATGTTACTGCCCCATAACTTACATGGGGTTGACCAAACTTGCAGAAACATGTTTATTTCTGCTGAAAAACACGTTTTGACCCTTTCTGCACACTGGGGTTAAGGGCTGAGTGTGTGGGCACTTCTGAGCCTTGCTGTTACAAGTAGATTCAGTTGTCTGAAAAAAACGCGTTTATTTCGGGCTGAAAAACACGTTTTGAAAACTGTGATGTTACTGCCCATAACTTACATGGGGTTGACCAAACTTGCAGAAACATGTTTATTTCTGCTGAAAAACACGTTTTGACACTTTCTGCACACTGGGGTTAAGGGCTGAGTGTGTGGGCACTTCTGAGCCTTGCTGTTACAGTAGATTCAGTTGCCTGAAAAATCGCGTTTATTTCGGGCTGAAAAACACGTTTTGAAAAGTGTGATGTTACTGACCCATAACTTACATGGGGTTGACCAAACTTGCAGAAACATGTTTATTTCTGCTGAAAAACACGTTTTGACCCTTTCTGCACACTGGGGTTAAGGGCTGAGTGTGTGGGCACTTCTGAGCCTTGCTGTTACAAGTAGATTCAGTTGCCTGAAAAAACGCGTTTATTTCGGGCTGAAAAACACGTTTTGAAAAGTGTGATGTTACTGACCCATAACTTACATGGGGTTGACCAAACTTGCAGAAACATGTTTATTTCTGCTGAAAAACACGTTTTGACACTTTCTGTACACTGGGGTTAAGGGCTGAGTGTGTGGGCTCTTCTGAGCCTTGCTATTACAAGGAGATTCAGTTGTCTGAAAAAACGCGTTTATTTCGGGCTGAAAAACACGTTTTGAAAAGTGTGATGTTACTGCCCCATAACTTACATGGGGTTGACCAAACTTGCAGAAACATGTTTATTTCTGCTGAAAAACACGTTTTGACCCTTTCTGCACACTGGGGTTAAGGGCTGAGTGTGTGGGCACTTCTGAGCCTTGCTGTTACAAGTAGATTCAGTTGCCTGAAAAAACGCGTTTATTTCGGGCTGAAAAACACGTTTTCAAAAGTGTATTGTTACTGCCCCATAACTTACATGGGGTTGACCAAAACTTGCAGAAACATGTTTATTTCTGCTGAAAAACACGTTTTGACACTTTCTGTACACTGGGGTTAAGGGCTGAGTGTGTGGGCTCTTCTGAGCCTTGCTATTACAAGGAGATTCAGTTGTCTGAAAAAACGCGTTTATTTCGGGCTGAAAAACACGTTTTGAAAAGTGTGATGTTACTGACCCATAACTTACATGGGGTTGACCAAACTTGCAGAAACATGTTTATTTCTGCTGAAAAACACGTTTTGACCCTTTCTGCACACTGGGGTTAAGGGCTGAGTGTGTGGGCACTTCTGAGCCTTGCTGTTACAGGTAGATTCAGTTGTCTGAAAAAACGCGTTTATTTCGGGCTGAAAAACACGTTTTGAAAACTGTGATGTTACTGCCCCATAACTTACATGGGGTTGACCAAACTTGCAGAAACATGTTTATTTCTGCTGATAAACACGTTTTGACACTTTCTGCACACTGGGGTTAAGGGCTGAGTGTGTGGGCACTTCTGAGCCTTGCTGTTACAAGTAGATTCAGTTGCCTGAAAAATCGCGTTTATTTCGGGCTGAAAAACACGTTTTGAAAAGTGTGATGTTACTGACCCATAACTTACATGGGGTTGACCAAACTTGCAGAAACATGTTTATTTCTGCTGAAAACACGTTTTGACACTTTCTGCACACTGGGGTTAAGGGCTGAGTGTGTGGGCACTTCTGAGCTTGCTGTTACAAGTAGATTCAGTTGCCTGAAAAAACGCGTTTATTTCGGGCTGAAAAACACGTTTTGAAAAGTGTGATGTTACTGACCCATAACTTACATGGGGTTGACCAAACTTGCAGAAACATGTTTATTTCTGCTGAAAAACACGTTTTGACCCTTTCTGCACACTGGGGTTAAGGGCTGAGTGTGTGGGCACTTCTGAGCCTTGCTTTTACAAGGAGATTCAGTTGCCTGAAAAAACGCAGTTTATTTCGGGCTGAAAAACACGTTTTGAAAAGTGTGATGTTACTGCCCATAACTTACATGGGGTTGACCAAACTTGCAGAAACATGTTTATTTCTGCTGAAAAACACGTTTTGACCCTTTCTGCACACTGGGGTTAAGGGCTGAGTGTGTGGGCACTTCTGAGCCTTGCTGTTACAAGTAGATTCAGTTGCCTGAAAAAACGCGTTTATTTCGGGCTGAAAAACACGTTTTGAAAAGTGTATGTTACTGACCCATAACTTACATGGGGTTGACCAAACTTGCAGAAACATGTTTATTTCTGCTGAAAAACACGTTTTGACACTTTCTGTACACTGGGGTTAAGGGCTGAGTGTGTGGGCTCTTCTGAGCCTTGCTATTACAAGGAGATTCAGTTGTCTCAAAAAACGCGTTTATTTCGGGCTGAAAAACACGTTTTGAAAAGTGTGATGTTACTGACCCATAACTTACATGGGGTTGACCAAACTTGCAGAAACATGTTTATTTCTGCTGAAAAACACGTTTTGACCCTTTCTGCACACTGGGGTTAAGGGCTGAGTGTGTGGGCACTTCTGAGCCTTGCTGTTACAAGTAGATTCAGTTGCCTGAAAAAACGCGTTTATTTCGGGCTGAAAAACACGTTTTGAAAAGTGTATTGTTACTGCCCCATAACTTACATGGGGTTGACCAAACATGCAGAAACATGTTTATTTCTGCTGAAAAACACGTTTTGACACTTTCTGTACACTGGGGTTAAAGGGCTGAGTGTGTGGGCTCTTCAGAGCCTTGCTATTACAAGGAGATTCAGTTGTCTGAAAAAACGCGTTTATTTCGGGCTGAAAAACACGTTTTGAAAAAGTGTGATGTTACTGCCCCATAACTTACATGGGGTTGACCAAACTTGCAGAAACATGTTTATTTCTGCTGAAAAACAGGTTTTGACCCTTTCTGCACACTGGGTTAAGGGCTGAGTGTGTGGGCACTTCTGAGCCTTGCTGTTACAAGTAGATTCAGTTGCCTGAAAAAACGCGTTTATTTCGGGCTGAAAAACACGTTTTGAAAAGTGTATTGTTACTGCCCCATAACTTACATGGGGTTGACCAAACTTGCAGAAACATGTTTATTTCTGCTGAAAAACACGTTTTGACACTTTCTGTACACTGGGGTTAAGGCTGAGTGTGTGGGCTCTTCTGAGCCTTGCTATTACAAGGAGATTCAGTTGTCTGAAAAAACGCGTTTATTTCGGGCTGAAAAACACGTTTTGAAAACTGTGATGTTACTGCCCCATAACTTACATGGGGTTGACCAAACTTGCAGAAACATGTTTATTTCTGCTGAAAAACACGGTTTTGACCCTTTCTGCACACTGGGGTTAAGGGCTGAGTGTGTGGGCACTTCTGAGCCTTGCTGTTACAAGTAGATTCAGTTGCCTGAAAAAACGCGTTTATTTCGGGCTGAAAAACACGTTTTGAAACTGTGATATTACTGCCCCATAACTTACATGGGGTTGACCAAACTTGCAGAAACATGTTTATTTCTGCTGAAAAACACGTTTTGACACTTTCTGTACACTGGGGTTAAGGTCTGAGTGTGTGGGCTCTTCTGAGCCTTGCTATTACAAGGAGATTCAGTTGTCTGAAAAAACGCGTTTATTTCGGGCTGAAAAACACGTTTTGAAAAGTGTGATGTTACTGCCCCATAACTTACATGGGGTTGACCAAACTTGCAGAAACATGTTTATTTCTGCTGAAAAACAGGTTTTGACCCTTTCTGCACACTGGGGTTAAGGGCTGAGTGTGTGGGCACTTCTGAGCCTTGCTGTTACAAGTAGATTCAGTTGCCTGAAAAAACGCGTTTATTTCGGGCTGAAAAACACGTTTGAAAAGTGTATTGTTACTGCCCCATAACTTACATGGGGTTGACCAAACTTGCAGAAACATGTTTATTTCTGCTGAAAAACACGTTTTGACACTTTCTGTACACTGGGGTTAAGGGCTGAGTGTGTGGGCTCTTCTGAGCCTTGCTATTACAAGGAGATTCAGTTGTCTGAAAAAACGCGTTTATTTCGGGCTGAAAAACACGTTTTGAAAAGTGTGATGTTACTGACCCATAACTTTACATGGGTTGACAAAACTTGCAGAAACATGTTTATTTCTGCTGAAAAACAGGTTTTGACCCTTTCTGCACACTGGGGTTAAGGGCTGAGTGTGTGGGCACTTCTGAGCCTTGCTGTTACAAGTAGATTCAGTTGCCTGAAAAATCGCGTTTATTTCGGGCTGAAAAACACGTTTTGAAAAGTGTGATGTTACTGACCCATAACTTACATGGGGTTGACCAAACTTGCAGAAACATGTTTATTTCTGCTGAAAAACACGTTTTGACCCTTTCTGCACACTGGGGTTAAGGGCTGAGTGTGTGGGCACTTCTGAGCCTTGCTGTTACAAGTAGATTCAGTTGCCTGAAAAAACGCGTTTATTTCGGGCTGAAAAACACGTTTTGAAAACTGTGATATTACTGCCCCATAACTTACATGGGGTTGACCAAACTTGCAGAAACATGTTTATTTCTGCTGAAAAACACGTTTTGACACTATCTGTACACTGGGGTTAAGGGCTGAGTGTGTGGGCTCTTCTGAGCCTTGCTATTACAAGGAGATTCAGTTGTCTGAAAAAAACGCGTTTATTTCGGGCTGAAAAACACGTTTTGAAAAGTTTGATGTTACTGCCCCATAAATTACATGGGGGGTTGACCAAACTTGCAGGAACATGTTTATTTCTGCTGAAAAACACGTTTTGACCCTTTCTGCACACTGGGGTTAAGGGCTGAGTGTGTGGGCACTTCTGAGCCTTGCTGTTACAAGTAGATTCAGTTGTCTGAAAAAACGCGTTTATTTCGGGCTGAAAAACACGTTTTGAAAATTGTGATGTTACTGCCCCATAACTTACATGGGGTTGACCAAACTTGCAGAAACATGTTTATTTCTGCTGAAAAACACGTTTTGACACTTTCTGCACACTGGGGTTAAGGGCTGAGTGTGTGGGCACTTCTGAGCCTTGCTGTTACAAGTAGATTCAGTTGCCTGAAAAATCGCGTTTATTTCGGGCTGAAAAACTCGTTTTGAAAAGTGTGATGTTACTGACCCATAACTTACATGGGGTTGACCAAACTTGCAGAAACATGTTTATTTCTGCTGAAAAACACGTTTTGACCCTTTCTGCACACTGGGGTTAAGGGCTGAGTGTGTGGGCACTTCTGAGCCTTGCTGTTACAAGTAGATTCAGTTGCCTGAAAAAACGCGTTTATTTCGGGCTGAAAAACACGTTTTGAAAAGTGTGATGTTACTGACCCATAACTTACATGGGGTTGACCAAACTTGCAGAAACATGTTTATTTCTGCTGAAAAACAGGTTTTGACCCTTTCTGCACACTGGGGTTAAGGGCTGAGTGTGTGGGCACTTCTGAGCCTTGCTTTTACAAGTAGATTCAGTTGCCTGAAAAAACGCGTTTATTTCGGGCTGAAAAACACGTTTTGAAAAGTGTGATGTTACTGACCCATAACTTACATGGGGTTGACCAAACTTGCAGAAACATGTTTATTTCTGCTGAAAAACACGTTTTGACCCTTTCTGCACACTGGGGTTAAGGGCTTAGTGTGTGGGCACTTCTGAGCCTTGCTGTTACAAGTAGATTCAGTTGCCTGAAAAAACGCGTTTATTTCGGGCTGAAAAACACGTTTTGAAAAGTGTGATGTTACTGCCCCATAACTTACATGGGGTTGACCAAACTTGCAGAAACATGTTTATTTCTGCTGAAAAACAGGTTTTGACCCTTTCTGCACACTGGGGTTAAGGGCTGAGTGTGTGGGCACTTCTGAGCCTTGCTGTTACAAGTAGATTCAGTTGCCTGAAAAAACGCGTTTATTTCGGGCTGAAAAACACGTTTTGAAAAGTGTGATGTTACTGACCCATAACTTACATGGGGTTGACCAAACTTGCAGAAACATGTTTATTTCTGCTGAAAAACACGTTTTGACCCTTTCTGCACACTGGGGTTAAGGGCTGAGTGTGTGGGCACTTCTGAGCCTTGCTGTTACAAGTAGATTCAGTTGCCTGAAAAAACGCGTTTATTTCGGGCTGAAAAACACGTTTTGAAAAGTGTATTGTTACTGCCCCATAACTTACATGGGGTTGACCAAACTTGCAGAAACATGTTTATTTCTGCTGAAAAACACGTTTTGACACTTTCTGTACACTGGGGTTAAGGGCTGAGTGTGTGGGCTCTTCTGAGCCTTGCTATTACAAGGAGATTCAGTTGTCTGAAAAAACGCGTTTATTTCGGGCTGAAAAACACGTTTTGAAAAGTGTGATGTTACTGCCCCATAACTTACATGGGGTTGACCAAACTTGCAGAAACATGTTTATTTCTGCTGAAAAACACGTTTTGACCCTTTCTGCACACTGGGGTTAAGGGCTGAGTGTGTGGGCACTTCTGAGCCTTGCTGTTACAAGTAGATTCAGTTGTCTGAAAAAACGCGTTTATTTCGGGCTGAAAAACACGTTTTGAAAACTGTGATGTTACTGCCCCATAACTTACATGGGGTTGACCAAACTTGCAGAAACATGTTTATTTCTGCTGAAAAACACGTTTTGACACTTTCTGCACACTGGGGTTAAGGGCTGAGTGTGTGGGCACTTCTGAGCCTTGCTGTTACAAGTAGATTCAGTTGCCTGAAAAATCGCGTTTATTTCGGGCTGAAAAACACGTTTTGAAAAGTGTGATGTTACTGACCCATAACTTACATGGGGTTGACCAAACTTGCAGAAACATGTTTATTTCTGCTGAAAAACACGTTTTGACCCTTTCTGCACACTGGGGTTAAGGGCTGAGTGTGTGGGCACTTCTGAGCCTTGCTGTTACAAGTAGATTCAGTTGCCTGAAAAAACGCGTTTATTTCGGGCTGAAAAACACGTTTTGAAAAGTGTGATGTTACTGACCCATAACTTACATGGGGTTGACCAAACTTGCAGAAACATGTTTATTTCTGCTGAAAAACACGTTTTGACACTTTCTGTACACTGGGGTTAAGGGCTGAGTGTGTGGGCTCTTCTGAGCCTTGCTATTACAAGGAGATTCAGTTGTCTGAAAAAACGCGTTTATTTCGGGCTGAAAAACACGTTTTGAAAAGTGTGATGTTACTGCCCCATAACTTACATGGGGTTGACCAAACTTGCAGAAACATGTTTATTTCTGCTGAAAAACACGTTTTGACCCTTTCTGCACACTGGGGTTAAGGGCTGAGTGTGTGGGCACTTCTGAGCCTTGCTGTTACAAGTAGATTCAGTTGCCTGAAAAAACGCGTTTATTTCGGGCTGAAAAACACGTTTTCAAAAGTGTATTGTTACTGCCCCATAACTTACATGGGGTTGACCAAACTTGCAGAAACATGTTTATTTCTGCTGAAAAACACGTTTTGACACTTTCTGTACACTGGGGTTAAGGGCTGAGTGTGTGGGCTCTTCTGAGCCTTGCTATTACAAGGAGATTCAGTTGTCTGAAAAAACGCGTTTATTTCGGGCTGAAAAACACGTTTTGAAAAGTGTGATGTTACTGACCCATAACTTACATGGGGTTGACCAAACTTGCAGAAACATGTTTATTTCTGCTGAAAAACACGTTTTGACCCTTTCTGCACACTGGGGTTAAGGGCTGAGTGTGTGGGCACTTCTGAGCCTTGCTGTTACAAGTAGATTCAGTTGTCTGAAAAAACGCGTTTATTTCGGGCTGAAAAACACGTTTTGAAAACTGTGATGTTACTGCCCCATAACTTACATGGGGTTGACCAAACTTGCAGAAACATGTTTATTTCTGCTGATAAACACGTTTTGACACTTTCTGCACACTGGGGTTAAGGGCTGAGTGTGTGGGCACTTCTGAGCCTTGCTGTTACAAGTAGATTCAGTTGCCTGAAAAATCGCGTTTATTTCGGGCTGAAAAACACGTTTTGAAAAGTGTGATGTTACTGACCCATAACTTACATGGGGTTGACCAAACTTGCAGAAACATGTTTATTTCTGCTGAAAAACACGTTTTGACACTTTCTGCACACTGGGGTTAAGGGCTGAGTGTGTGGGCACTTCTGAGCCTTGCTGTTACAAGTAGATTCAGTTGCCTGAAAAAACGCGTTTATTTCGGGCTGAAAAACACGTTTTGAAAAGTGTGATGTTACTGACCCATAACTTACATGGGGTTGACCAAACTTGCAGAAACATGTTTATTTCTGCTGAAAAACACGTTTTGACCCTTTCTGCACACTGGGGTTAAGGGCTGAGTGTGTGGGCACTTCTGAGCCTTGCTTTTACAAGTAGATTCAGTTGCCTGAAAAAACGCATTTATTTCGGGCTGAAAAACACGTTTTGAAAAGTGTGATGTTACTGACCCATAACTTACATGGGGTTGACCAAACTTGCAGAAACATGTTTATTTCTGCTGAAAAACACGTTTTGACCCTTTCTGCACACTGGGGTTAAGGGCTGAGTGTGTGGGCACTTCTGAGCCTTGCTGTTACAAGTAGATTCAGTTGCCTGAAAAAACGCGTTTATTTCGGGCTGAAAAACACGTTTTGAAAAGTGTGATGTTACTGACCCATAACTTACATGGGGTTGACCAAACTTGCAGAAACATGTTTATTTCTGCTGAAAAACACGTTTTGACACTTTCTGTACACTGGGGTTAAGGGCTGAGTGTGTGGGCTCTTCTGAGCCTTGCTATTACAAGGAGATTCAGTTGTCTCAAAAAACTCGTTTATTTCGGGCTGAAAAACACGTTTTGAAAAGTGTGATGTTACTGACCCATAACTTACATGGGGTTGACCAAACTTGCAGAAACATGTTTATTTCTGCTGAAAAACACGTTTTGACCCTTTCTGCACACTGGGGTTAAGGGCTGAGTGTGTGGGCACTTCTGAGCCTTGCTGTTACAAGTAGATTCAGTTGCCTGAAAAAACGCGTTTATTTCGGGCTGAAAAACACGTTTTGAAAAGTGTATTGTTACTGCCCCATAACTTACATGGGGTTGACCAAACATGCAGAAACATGTTTATTTCTGCTGAAAAACACGTTTTGACACTTTCTGTACACTGGGGTTAAAGGCTGAGTGTGTGGGCTCTTCAGAGCCTTGCTATTACAAGGAGATTCAGTTGTCTGAAAAAACGCGTTTATTTCGGGCTGAAAAACACGTTTTGAAAAGTGTGATGTTACTGCCCCATAACTTACATGGGGTTGACCAAACTTGCAGAAACATGTTTATTTCTGCTGAAAAACACGTTTTGACCCTTTCTGCACACTGGGGTTAAGGGCTGAGTGTGTGGGCACTTCTGAGCCTTGCTGTTACAAGTAGATTCAGTTGCCTGAAAAAACGCGTTTATTTCGGGCTGAAAAACACGTTTTGAAAAGTGTATTGTTACTGCCCCATAACTTACATGGGGTTGACCAAACTTGCAGAAACATGTTTATTTCTGCTGAAAAACACGTTTTGACACTTTCTGTACACTGGGGTTAAGGGCTGAGTGTGTGGGCTCTTCTGAGCCTTGCTATTACAAGGAGATTCAGTTGTCTGAAAAAACGCGTTTATTTCGGGCTGAAAAACACGTTTTGAAAAGTGTGATGTTACTGCCCCATAACTTACATGGGGTTGACCAAACTTGCAGAAACATGTTTATTTCTGCTGAAAAACAGGTTTTGACCCTTTCTGCACACTGGGGTTAAGGGCTGAGTGTGTGGGCACTTCTGAGCCTTGCTGTTACAAGTAGATTCAGTTGCCTGAAAAAACGCGTTTATTTCGGGCTGAAAAACACGTTTTGAAAAGTGTATTGTTACTGCCCCATAACTTACATGGGGTTGACCAAACTTGCAGAAACATGTTTATTTCTGCTGAAAAACACGTTTTGACACTTTCTGTACACTGGGGTTAAGGGCTGAGTGTGTGGGCTCTTCTGAGCCTTGCTATTACAAGGAGATTCAGTTGTCTGAAAAAACGCGTTTATTTCGGGCTGAAAAACACGTTTTGAAAACTGTGATGTTACTGCCCCATAACTTACATGGGGTTGACCAAACTTGCAGAAACATGTTTATTTCTGCTGAAAAACACGTTTTGACCCTTTCTGCACACTGGGGTTAAGGGCTGAGTGTGTGGGCACTTCTGAGCCTTGCTGTTACAAGTAGATTCAGTTGCCTGAAAAAACGCGTTTATTTCGGGCTGAAAAACACGTTTTGAAAACTGTGATATTACTGCCCCATAACTTACATGGGGTTGACCAAACTTGCAGAAACATGTTTATTTCTGCTGAAAAACACGTTTTGACACTTTCTGTACACTGGGGTTAAGGTCTGAGTGTGTGGGCTCTTCTGAGCCTTGCTATTACAAGGAGATTCAGTTGTCTGAAAAAACGCGTTTATTTCGGGCTGAAAAACACGTTTTGAAAAGTGTGATGTTACTGCCCCATAACTTACATGGGGTTGACCAAACTTGCAGAAACATGTTTATTTCTGCTGAAAAACAGGTTTTGACCCTTTCTGCACACTGGGGTTAAGGGCTGAGTGTGTGGGCACTTCTGAGCCTTGCTGTTACAAGTAGATTCAGTTGCCTGAAAAAACGCGTTTATTTCGGGCTGAAAAACACGTTTTGAAAAGTGTATTGTTACTGCCCCATAACTTACATGGGGTTGACCAAACTTGCAGAAACATGTTTATTTCTGCTGAAAAACACGTTTTGACACTTTCTGTACACTGGGGTTAAGGGCTGAGTGTGTGGGCTCTTCTGAGCCTTGCTATTACAAGGAGATTCAGTTGTCTGAAAAAACGCGTTTATTTCGGGCTGAAAAACACGTTTTGAAAAGTGTGATGTTACTGACCCATAACTTACATGGGGTTGACCAAACTTGCAGAAACATGTTTATTTCTGCTGAAAAACAGGTTTTGACCCTTTCTGCACACTGGGGTTAAGGGCTGAGTGTGTGGGCACTTCTGAGCCTTGCTGTTACAAGTAGATTCAGTTGCCTGAAAAATCGCGTTTATTTCGGGCTGAAAAACACGTTTTGAAAAGTGTGATGTTACTGACCCATAACTTACATGGGGTTGACCAAACTTGCAGAAACATGTTTATTTCTGCTGAAAAACACGTTTTGACCCTTTCTGCACACTGGGGTTAAGGGCTGAGTGTGTGGGCAATTCTGAGCCTTGCTGTTACAAGTAGATTCAGTTGCCTGAAAAAACGCGTTTATTTCGGGCTGAAAAACACGTTTTGAAAACTGTGATATTACTGCCCCATAACTTACATGGGGTTGACCAAACTTGCAGAAACATGTTTATTTCTGCTGAAAAACACGTTTTGACACTTTCTGTACACTGGGGTTAAGGGCTGAGTGTGTGGGCTCTTCTGAGCCTTGCTATTACAAGGAGATTCAGTTGTCTGAAAAAAACGCGTTTATTTCGGGCTGAAAAACACGTTTTGAAAAGTTTGATGTTACTGCCCCATAACTTACATGGGGTTGACCAAACTTGCAGAAACATGTTTATTTCTGCTGAAAAACACGTTTTGACCCTTTCTGCACACTGGGGTTAAGGGCTGAGTGTGTGGGCACTTCTGAGCCTTGCTGTTACAAGTAGATTCAGTTGTCTGAAAAAACGCGTTTATTTCGGGCTGAAAAACACGTTTTGAAAATTGTGATGTTACTGCCCCATAACTTACATGGGGTTGACCAAACTTGCAGAAACATGTTTATTTCTGCTGAAAAACACGTTTTGACACTTTCTGCACACTGGGGTTAAGGGCTGAGTGTGTGGGCACTTCTGAGCCTTGCTGTTACAAGTAGATTCAGTTGCCTGAAAAATCGCGTTTATTTCGGGCTGAAAAACTCGTTTTGAAAAGTGTGATGTTACTGACCCATAACTTACATGGGGTTGACCAAACTTGCAGAAACATGTTTATTTCTGCTGAAAAACACGTTTTGACCCTTTCTGCACACTGGGGTTAAGGGCTGAGTGTGTGGGCACTTCTGAGCCTTGCTGTTACAAGTAGATTCAGTTGCCTGAAAAAACGCGTTTATTTCGGGCTGAAAAACACGTTTTGAAAAGTGTGATGTTACTGACCCATAACTTACATGGGGTTGACCAAACTTGCAGAAACATGTTTATTTCTGCTGAAAAACAGGTTTTGACCCTTTCTGCACACTGGGGTTAAGGGCTGAGTGTGTGGGCACTTCTGAGCCTTGCTTTTACAAGTAGATTCAGTTGCCTGAAAAAACGCGTTTATTTCGGGCTGAAAAACACGTTTTGAAAAGTGTGATGTTACTGACCCATAACTTACATGGGGTTGACCAAACTTGCAGAAACATGTTTATTTCTGCTGAAAAACACGTTTTGACCCTTTCTGCACACTGGGGTTAAGGGCCTAGTGTGTGGGCACTTCTGAGCCTTGCTGTTACAAGTAGATTCAGTTGCCTGAAAAAACGCGTTTATTTCGGGCTGAAAAACACGTTTTGAAAAGTGTGATGTTACTGCCCCATAACTTACATGGGGTTGACCAAACTTGCAGAAACATGTTTATTTCTGCTGAAAAACAGGTTTTGACCCTTTCTGCACACTGGGGTTAAGGGCTGAGTGTGTGGGCACTTCTGAGCCTTGCTGTTACAAGTAGATTCAGTTGCCTGAAAAAACGCGTTTATTTCGGGCTGAAAAACACGTTTTGAAAAGTGTGATGTTACTGACCCATAACTTACATGGGGTTGACCAAACTTGCAGAAACATGTTTATTTCTGCTGAAAAACACGTTTTGACCCTTTCTGCACACTGGGGTTAAGGGCTGAGTGTGTGGGCACTTCTGAGCCTTGCTGTTACAAGTAGATTCAGTTGCCTGAAAAAACGCGTTTATTTCGGGCTGAAAAACACGTTTTGAAAAGTGTATTGTTACTGCCCCATAACTTACATGGGGTTGACCAAACTTGCAGAAACATGTTTATTTCTGCTGAAAAACACGTTTTGACACTTTCTGTACACTGGGGTTAAGGGCTGAGTGTGTGGGCTCTTCTGAGCCTTGCTATTACAAGGAGATTCAGTTGTCTGAAAAAACGCGTTTATTTCGGGCTGAAAAACACGTTTTGAAAAGTGTATTGTTACTGCCCCATAACTTACATGGGGTTGACCAAACTTGCAGAAACATGTTTATTTCTGCTGAAAAACAGGTTTTGACCCTTTCTGCACACTGGGGTTAAGGGCTGAGTGTGTGGGCACTTCTGAGCCTTGCTGTTACAAGTAGATTCAGTTGCCTGAAAAAACGCGTTTATTTCGGGCTGAAAAACACGTTTTGAAAAGTGTATTGTTACTGCCCCATAACTTACATGGGGTTGACCAAACATGCAGAAACATGTTTATTTCTGCTGAAAAACACGTTTTGACACTTTCTGTACACTGGGGTTAAGGGCTGAGTGTGTGGGCTCTTCAGAGCCTTGCTATTACAAGGAGATTCAGTTGTCTGAAAAAACGCGTTTATTTCGGGCTGAAAAACACGTTTTGAAAAGTGTGATGTTACTGCCCCATAACTTACATGGGGTTGACCAAACTTGCAGAAACATGTTTATTTCTGCTGAAAAACACGTTTTGACCCTTTCTGCACACTGGGGTTAAGGGCTGAGTGTGTGGGCACTTCTGAGCCTTGCTGTTACAAGTAGATTCAGTTCCCTGAAAAAACGCGTTTATTTCGGGCTGAAAAACACGTTTTGAAAAGTGTATTGTTACTGCCCCATAACTTACATGGGGTTGACCAAACTTGCAGAAACATGTTTATTTCTGCTGAAAAACACGTTTTGACACTTTCTGTACACTGGGGTTAAGGGCTGAGTGTGTGGGCTCTTCTGAGCCTTGCTATTACAAGGAGATTCAGTTGTCTGAAAAAACGCGTTTATTTCGGGCTGAAAAACACGTTTTGAAAAGTGTGATGTTACTGCCCCATAACTTACATGGGGTTGACCAAACTTGCAGAAACATGTTTATTTCTGCTGAAAAACAGGTTTTGACCCTTTCTGCACACTGGGGTTAAGGGCTGAGTGTGTGGGCACTTCTGAGCCTTGCTGTTACAAGTAGATTCAGTTGCCTGAAAAAACGCGTTTATTTCGGGCTGAAAAACACGTTTTGAAAAGTGTATTGTTACTGCCCCATAACTTACATGGGGTTGACCAAACTTGCAGAAACATGTTTATTTCTGCTGAAAAACACGTTTTGACACTTTCTGTACACTGGGGTTAAGGGCTGAGTGTGTGGGCTCTTCTGAGCCTTGCTATTACAAGGAGATTCAGTTGTCTGAAAAAACGCGTTTATTTCGGGCTGAAAAACACGTTTTGAAAACTGTGATGTTACTGCCCCATAACTTACATGGGGTTGACCAAACTTGCAGAAACATGTTTATTTCTGCTGAAAAACACGTTTTGACCCTTTCTGCACACTGGGGTTAAGGGCTGAGTGTGTGGGCACTTCTGAGCCTTGCTGTTACAAGTAGATTCAGTTGCCTGAAAAAACGCGTTTATTTCGGGCTGAAAAACACGTTTTGAAAACTGTGATATTACTGCCCCATAACTTACATGGGGTTGACCAAACTTGCAGAAACATGTTTATTTCTGCTGAAAAACACGTTTTGACACTTTCTGTACACTGGGGTTAAGGTCTGAGTGTGTGGGCTCTTCTGAGCCTTGCTATTACAAGGAGATTCAGTTGTCTGAAAAAACGCGTTTATTTCGGGCTGAAAAACACGTTTTGAAAAGTGTGATGTTACTGCCCCATAACTTACATGGGGTTGACCAAACTTGCAGAAACATGTTTATTTCTGCTGAAAAACAGGTTTTGACCCTTTCTGCACACTGGGGTTAAGGGCTGAGTGTGTGGGCACTTCTGAGCCTTGCTGTTACAAGTAGATTCAGTTGCCTGAAAAAACGCGTTTATTTCGGGCTGAAAAACACGTTTTGAAAAGTGTATTGTTACTGCCCCATAACTTACATGGGGTTGACCAAACTTGCAGAAACATGTTTATTTCTGCTGAAAAACACGTTTTGACACTTTCTGTACACTGGGGTTAAGGGCTGAGTGTGTGGGCTCTTCTGAGCCTTGCTATTACAAGGAGATTCAGTTGTCTGAAAAAACGCGTTTATTTCGGGCTGAAAAACACGTTTTGAAAAGTGTGATGTTACTGACCCATAACTTACATGGGGTTGACCAAACTTGCAGAAACATGTTTATTTCTGCTGAAAAACACGTTTTGACCCTTTCTGCACACTGGGGTTAAGGGCTGAGTGTGTGGGCACTTCTGAGCCTTGCTGTTACAAGTAGATTCAGTTGTCTGAAAAAACGCGTTTATTTCGGGCTGAAAAACACGTTTTGAAAACTGTGATGTTACTGCCCCATAACTTACATGGGGTTGACCAAACTTGCAGAAACATGTTTATTTCTGCTGAAAAACACGTTTTGACCCTTTCTGCACACTGGGGTTAAGGGCTGAGTGTGTGGGCACTTCTGAGCCTTGCTGTTACAAGTAGATTCAGTTGCCTGAAAAATCGCGTTTATTTCGGGCTGAAAAACACGTTTTGAAAAGTGTGATGTTACTGACCCATAACTTACATGGGGTTGACCAAACTTGCAGAAACATGTTTATTTCTGCTGAAAAACACGTTTTGACCCTTTCTGCACACTGGGGTTAAGGGCTGAGTGTGTGGGCACTTCTGAGCCTTGCTGTTACAAGTAGATTCAGTTGCCTGAAAAAACGCGTTTATTTCGGGCTGAAAAACACGTTTTGAAAACTGTGATATTACTGCCCCATAACTTACATGGGGTTGACCAAACTTGCAGAAACATGTTTATTTCTGCTGAAAAACACGTTTTGACACTTTCTGTACACTGGGGTTAAGGGCTGAGTGTGTGGGCTCTTCTGAGCCTTGCTATTACAAGGAGATTCAGTTGTCTGAAAAAAACGCGTTTATTTCGGGCTGAAAAACACGTTTTGAAAAGTTTGATGTTACTGCCCCATAACTTACATGGGGTTGACCAAACTTGCAGAAACATGTTTATTTCTGCTGAAAAACACGTTTTGACCCTTTCTGCACACTGGGGTTAAGGGCTGAGTGTGTGGGCACTTCTGAGCCTTGCTGTTACAAGTAGATTCAGTTGTCTGAAAAAACGCGTTTATTTCGGGCTGAAAAACACGTTTTGAAAATTGTGATGTTACTGCCCCATAACTTACATGGGGTTGACCAAACTTGCAGAAACATGTTTATTTCTGCTGAAAAACACGTTTTGACACTTTCTGCACACTGGGGTTAAGGGCTGAGTGTGTGGGCACTTCTGAGCCTTGCTGTTACAAGTAGATTCAGTTGCCTGAAAAATCGCGTTTATTTCGGGCTGAAAAACACGTTTTGAAAAGTGTGATGTTACTGACCCATAACTTACATGGGGTTGACCAAACTTGCAGAAACATGTTTATTTCTGCTGAAAAACACGTTTTGACCCTTTCTGCACACTGGGGTTAAGGGCTGAGTGTGTGGGCACTTCTGAGCCTTGCTGTTACAAGTAGATTCAGTTGCCTGAAAAAACGCGTTTATTTCGGGCTGAAAAACACGTTTTGAAAAGTGTGATGTTACTGACCCATAACTTACATGGGGTTGACCAAACTTGCAGAAACATGTTTATTTCTGCTGAAAAACACGTTTTGACCCTTTCTGCACACTGGGGTTAAGGGCTGAGTGTGTGGGCACTTCTGAGCCTTGCTTTTACAAGTAGATTCAGTTGCCTGAAAAAACGCGTTTATTTCGGGCTGAAAAACACGTTTTGAAAAGTGTGATGTTACTGACCCATAACTTACATGGGGTTGACCAAACTTGCAGAAACATGTTTATTTCTGCTGAAAAACACGTTTTGACCCTTTCTGCACACTGGGGTTAAGGGCTTAGTGTGTGGGCACTTCTGAGCCTTGCTGTTACAAGTAGATTCAGTTGCCTGAAAAAACGCGTTTATTTCGGGCTGAAAAACACGTTTTGAAAAGTGTGATGTTACTGCCCCATAACTTACATGGGGTTGACCAAACTTGCAGAAACATGTTTATTTCTGCTGAAAAACAGGTTTTGACCCTTTCTGCACACTGGGGTTAAGGGCTGAGTGTGTGGGCACTTCTGAGCCTTGCTGTTACAAGTAGATTCAGTTGCCTGAAAAAACGCGTTTATTTCGGGCTGAAAAACACGTTTTGAAAAGTGTATTGTTACTGCCCCATAACTTACATGGGGTTGACCAAACTTGCAGAAACATGTTTATTTCTGCTGAAAAACACGTTTTGACACTTTCTGTACACTGGGGTTAAGGGCTGAGTGTGTGGGCTCTTCTGAGCCTTGCTATTACAAGGAGATTCAGTTGTCTGAAAAAACGCGTTTATTTCGGGCTGAAAAACACGTTTTGAAAAGTGTATTGTTACTGCCCCATAACTTACATGGGGTTGACCAAACTTGCAGAAACATGTTTATTTCTGCTGAAAAACAGGTTTTGACCCTTTCTGCACACTGGGGTTAAGGGCTGAGTGTGTGGGCACTTCTGAGCCTTGCTGTTACAAGTAGATTCAGTTGCCTGAAAAAACGCGTTTATTTCGGGCTGAAAAACACGTTTTGAAAAGTGTATTGTTACTGCCCCATAACTTACATGGGGTTGACCAAACTTGCAGAAACATGTTTATTTCTGCTGAAAAACACGTTTTGACACTTTCTGTACACTGGGGTTAAGGGCTGAGTGTGTGGGCTCTTCTGAGCCTTGCTATTACAAGGAGATTCAGTTGTCTGAAAAAACGCGTTTATTTCGGGCTGAAAAACACGTTTTGAAAAGTGTGATGTTACTGCCCCATAACTTACATGGGGTTGACCAAACTTGCAGAAACATGTTTATTTCTGCTGAAAAACACGTTTTGACCCTTTCTGCACACTGGGGTTAAGGGCTGAGTGTGTGGGCACTTCTGAGCCTTGCTGTTACAAGTAGATTCAGTTGCCTGAAAAAACGCGTTTATTTCGGGCTGAAAAACACGTTTTGAAAAGTGTATTGTTACTGCCCCATAACTTACATGGGGTTGACCAAACTTGCAGAAACATGTTTATTTCTGCTGAAAAACACGTTTTGACACTTTCTGTACACTGGGGTTAAGGGCTGAGTGTGTGGGCTCTTCTGAGCCTTGCTATTACAAGGAGATTCAGTTGTCTGAAAAAACGCGTTTATTTCGGGCTGAAAAACACGTTTTGAAAAGTGTGATGTTACTGCCCCATAACTTACATGGGGTTGACCAAACTTGCAGAAACATGTTTATTTCTGCTGAAAAACACGTTTTGACCCTTTCTGCACACTGGGGTTAAGGGCTGAGTGTGTGGGCACTTCTGAGCCTTGCTGTTACAAGTAGATTCAGTTGTCTGAAAAAACGCGTTTATTTCGGGCTGAAAAACACGTTTTGAAAACTGTGATGTTACTGCCCCATAACTTACATGGGGTTGACCAAACTTGCAGAAACATGTTTATTTCTGCTGAAAAACACGTTTTGACACTTTCTGCACACTGGGGTTAAGGGCTGAGTGTGTGGGCACTTCTGAGCCTTGCTGTTACAAGTAGATTCAGTTGCCTGAAAAATCGCGTTTATTTCGGGCTGAAAAACACGTTTTGAAAAGTGTGATGTTACTGACCCATAACTTACATGGGGTTGACCAAACTTGCAGAAACATGTTTATTTCTGCTGAAAAACACGTTTTGACCCTTTCTGCACACTGGGGTTAAGGGCTGAGTGTGTGGGCACTTCTGAGCCTTGCTGTTACAAGTAGATTCAGTTGCCTGAAAAAACGCGTTTATTTCGGGCTGAAAAACACGTTTTGAAAAGTGTGATGTTACTGACCCATAACTTACATGGGGTTGACCAAACTTGCAGAAACATGTTTATTTCTGCTGAAAAACACGTTTTGACACTTTCTGTACACTGGGGTTAAGGGCTGAGTGTGTGGGCTCTTCTGAGCCTTGCTATTACAAGGAGATTCAGTTGTCTGAAAAAACGCGTTTATTTCGGGCTGAAAAACACGTTTTGAAAAGTGTGATGTTACTGCCCCATAACTTACATGGGGTTGACCAAACTTGCAGAAACATGTTTATTTCTGCTGAAAAACACGTTTTGACCCTTTCTGCACACTGGGGTTAAGGGCTGAGTGTGTGGGCACTTCTGAGCCTTGCTGTTACAAGTAGATTCAGTTGTCTGAAAAAACGCGTTTATTTCGGGCTGAAAAACACGTTTTGAAAAGTGTGATGTTACTGCCCCATAACTTACATGGGGTTGACCAAACTTGCAGAAACATGTTTATTTCTGCTGATAAACACGTTTTGACACTTTCTGCACACTGGGGTTAAGGGCTGAGTGTGTGGGCACTTCTGAGCCTTGCTGTTACAAGTAGATTCAGTTGCCTGAAAAATCGCGTTTATTTCGGGCTGAAAAACACGTTTTGAAAAGTGTGATGTTACTGACCCATAACTTACATGGGGTTGACCAAACTTGCAGAAACATGTTTATTTCTGCTGAAAAACACGTTTTGACACTTTCTGTACACTGGGGTTAAGGGCTGAGTGTGTGGGCTCTTCTGAGCCTTGCTATTACAAGGAGATTCAGTTGTCTGAAAAAACGCGTTTATTTCGGGCTGAAAAACACGTTTTGAAAAGTGTGATGTTACTGACCCATAACTTACATGGGGTTGACCAAACTTGCAGAAACATGTTTATTTCTGCTGAAAAACACGTTTTGACCCTTTCTGCACACTGGGGTTAAGGGCTGAGTGTGTGGGCACTTCTGAGCCTTGCTGTTACAAGTAGATTCAGTTGTCTGAAAAAACGCGTTTATTTCGGGCTGAAAAACACGTTTTGAAAACTGTGATGTTACTGCCCCATAACTTACATGGGGTTGACCAAACTTGCAGAAACATGTTTATTTCTGCTGATAAACACGTTTTGACCCTTTCTGCACACTGGGGTTAAGGGCTGAGTGTGTGGGCACTTCTGAGCCTTGCTGTTACAAGTAGATTCAGTTGCCTGAAAAATCGCGTTTATTTCGGGCTGAAAAACACGTTTTGAAAAGTGTGATGTTACTGACCCATAACTTACATGGGGTTGACCAAACTTGCAGAAACATGTTTATTTCTGCTGAAAAACACGTTTTGACCCTTTCTGCACACTGGGGTTAAGGGCTGAGTGTGTGGGCACTTCTGAGCCTTGCTGTTACAAGTAGATTCAGTTGCCTGAAAAAACGCGTTTATTTCGGGCTGAAAAACACGTTTTGAAAAGTGTGATGTTACTGACCCATAACTTACATGGGGTTGACCAAACTTGCAGAAACATGTTTATTTCTGCTGAAAAACACGTTTTGACCCTTTCTGCACACTGGGGTTAAGGGCTGAGTGTGTGGGCACTTCTGAGCCTTGCTTTTACAAGTAGATTCAGTTGCCTGAAAAATCGCGTTTATTTCGGGCTGAAAAACACGTTTTGAAAAGTGTGATGTTACTGACCCATAACTTACATGGGGTTGACCAAACTTGCAGAAACATGTTTATTTCTGCTGAAAAACACGTTTTGACACTTTCTGCACACTGGGGTTAAGGGCTGAGTGTGTGGGCACTTCTGAGCCTTGCTGTTACAAGTAGATTCAGTTGCCTGAAAAAACGCGTTTATTTCGGGCTGAAAAACACGTTTTGAAAAGTGTGATGTTACTGACCCATAACTTACATGGGGTTGACCAAACTTGCAGAAACATGTTTATTTCTGCTGAAAAACACGTTTTGACCCTTTCTGCACACTGGGGTTAAGGGCTGAGTGTGTGGGCACTTCTGAGCCTTGCTTTTACAAGTAGATTCAGTTGCCTGAAAAAACGCATTTATTTCGGGCTGAAAAACACGTTTTGAAAAGTGTGATGTTACTGACCCATAACTTACATGGGGTTGACCAAACTTGCAGAAACATGTTTATTTCTGCTGAAAAACACGTTTTGACCCTTTCTGCACACTGGGGTTAAGGGCTGAGTGTGTGGGCACTTCTGAGCCTTGCTGTTACAAGTAGATTCAGTTGCCTGAAAAAACGTGTTTATTTCGGGCTGAAAAACACGTTTTGAAAAGTGTGATGTTACTGACCCATAACTTACATGGGGTTGACCAAACTTGCAGAAACATGTTTATTTCTGCTGAAAAACACGTTTTGACACTTTCTGTACACTGGGGTTAAGGGCTGAGTGTGTGGGCTCTTCTGAGCCTTGCTATTACAAGGAGATTCAGTTGTCTCAAAAAACTCGTTTATTTCGGGCTGAAAAACACGTTTTGAAAAGTGTGATGTTACTGACCCATAACTTACATGGGGTTGACCAAACTTGCAGAAACATGTTTATTTCTGCTGAAAAACACGTTTTGACCCTTTCTGCACACTGGGGTTAAGGGCTGAGTGTGTGGGCACTTCTGAGCCTTGCTGTTACAAGTAGATTCAGTTGCCTGAAAAAACGCGTTTATTTCGGGCTGAAAAACACGTTTTGAAAAGTGTATTGTTACTGCCCCATAACTTACATGGGGTTGACCAAACATGCAGAAACATGTTTATTTCTGCTGAAAAACACGTTTTGACACTTTCTGTACACTGGGGTTAAAGGCTGAGTGTGTGGGCTCTTCAGAGCCTTGCTATTACAAGGAGATTCAGTTGTCTGAAAAAACGCGTTTATTTCGGGCTGAAAAACACGTTTTGAAAAGTGTGATGTTACTGCCCCATAACTTACATGGGGTTGACCAAACTTGCAGAAACATGTTTATTTCTGCTGAAAAACACGTTTTGACCCTTTCTGCACACTGGGGTTAAGGGCTGAGTGTGTGGGCACTTCTGAGCCTTGCTGTTACAAGTAGATTCAGTTGCCTGAAAAAACGCGTTTATTTCGGGCTGAAAAACACGTTTTGAAAAGTGTATTGTTACTGCCCCATAACTTACATGGGGTTGACCAAACTTGCAGAAACATGTTTATTTCTGCTGAAAAACACGTTTTGACACTTTCTGTACACTGGGGTTAAGGGCTGAGTGTGTGGGCTCTTCTGAGCCTTGCTATTACAAGGAGATTCAGTTGTCTGAAAAAACGCGTTTATTTCGGGCTGAAAAACACGTTTTGAAAAGTGTGATGTTACTGCCCCATAACTTACATGGGGTTGACCAAACTTGCAGAAACATGTTTATTTCTGCTGAAAAACAGGTTTTGACCCTTTCTGCACACTGGGGTTAAGGGCTGAGTGTGTGGGCACTTCTGAGCCTTGCTGTTACAAGTAGATTCAGTTGCCTGAAAAAACGCGTTTATTTCGGGCTGAAAAACACGTTTTGAAAAGTGTATTGTTACTGCCCCATAACTTACATGGGGTTGACCAAACTTGCAGAAACATGTTTATTTCTGCTGAAAAACACGTTTTGACACTTTCTGTACACTGGGGTTAAGGGCTGAGTGTGTGGGCTCTTCTGAGCCTTGCTATTACAAGGAGATTCAGTTGTCTGAAAAAACGCGTTTATTTCGGGCTGAAAAACACGTTTTGAAAACTGTGATGTTACTGCCCCATAACTTACATGGGGTTGACCAAACTTGCAGAAACATGTTTATTTCTGCTGAAAAACACGTTTTGACCCTTTCTGCACACTGGGGTTAAGGGCTGAGTGTGTGGGCACTTCTGAGCCTTGCTGTTACAAGTAGATTCAGTTGCCTGAAAAAACGCGTTTATTTCGGGCTGAAAAACACGTTTTGAAAACTGTGATATTACTGCCCCATAACTTACATGGGGTTGACCAAACTTGCAGAAACATGTTTATTTCTGCTGAAAAACACGTTTTGACACTTTCTGTACACTGGGGTTAAGGTCTGAGTGTGTGGGCTCTTCTGAGCCTTGCTATTACAAGGAGATTCAGTTGTCTGAAAAAACGCGTTATTTCGGGCTGAAAAACACGTTTTGAAAAGTGTGATGTTACTGCCCCATAACTTACATGGGGTTGACCAAACTTGCAGAAACATGTTTATTTCTGCTGAAAAACAGGTTTTGACCCTTTCTGCACACTGGGGTTAAGGGCTGAGTGTGTGGGCACTTCTGAGCCTTGCTGTTACAAGTAGATTCAGTTGCCTGAAAAAACGCGTTTATTTCGGGCTGAAAAACACGTTTTTGAAAAGTGTATTGTTACTGCCCCATAACTTACATGGGGTTGACCAAACTTGCAGAAACATGTTTATTTCTGCTGAAAAACACGTTTTGACACTTTCTGTACACTGGGGTTAAGGGCTGAGTGTGTGGGCTCTTCTGAGCCTTGCTATTACAAGGAGATTCAGTTGTCTGAAAAAACGCGTTTATTTCGGGCTGAAAAACACGTTTTGAAAAGTGTGATGTTACTGACCCATAACTTACATGGGGTTGACCAAACTTGCAGAAACATGTTTATTTCTGCTGAAAAACAGGTTTTGACCCTTTCTGCACACTGGGGTTAAGGGCTGAGTGT
The DNA here is from genome assembly GCF_040954835.1 of Lepisosteus oculatus. NCBI lineage: Eukaryota > Metazoa > Chordata > Actinopteri > Semionotiformes > Lepisosteidae > Lepisosteus > Lepisosteus oculatus. The sequence continues at coordinate 27,574 of NW_027168103.1, forward strand.
GTGGGCACTTCTGAGCCTTGCTGTTACAAGTAGATTCAGTTGCCTGAAAAATCGCGTTTATTTCGGGCTGAAAAACACGTTTTGAAAAGTGTGATGTTACTGACCCATAACTTACATGGGGTTGACCAAACTTGCAGAAACATGTTTATTTCTGCTGAAAAACACGTTTTGACCCTTTCTGCACACTGGGGTTAAGGGCTGAGTGTGTGGGCACTTCTGAGCCTTGCTGTTACAAGTAGATTCAGTTGCCTGAAAAAACGCGTTTATTTCGGGCTGAAAAACACGTTTTGAAAACTGTGATATTACTGCCCCATAACTTACATGGGGTTGACCAAACTTGCAGAAACATGTTTATTTCTGCTGAAAAACACGTTTTGACACTTTCTGTACACTGGGGTTAAGGGCTGAGTGTGTGGGCTCTTCTGAGCCTTGCTATTACAAGGAGATTCAGTTGTCTGAAAAAAACGCGTTTATTTCGGGCTGAAAAACACGTTTTGAAAAGTTTGATGTTACTGCCCCATAACTTACATGGGGTTGACCAAACTTGCAGAAACATGTTTATTTCTGCTGAAAAACACGTTTTGACCCTTTCTGCACACTGGGGTTAAGGGCTGAGTGTGTGGGCACTTCTGAGCCTTGCTGTTACAAGTAGATTCAGTTGTCTGAAAAAACGCGTTTATTTCGGGCTGAAAAACACGTTTTGAAAATTGTGATGTTACTGCCCCATAACTTACATGGGGTTGACCAAACTTGCAGAAACATGTTTATTTCTGCTGAAAAACACGTTTTGACACTTTCTGCACACTGGGGTTAAGGGCTGAGTGTGTGGGCACTTCTGAGCCTTGCTGTTACAAGTAGATTCAGTTGCCTGAAAAATCGCGTTTATTTCGGGCTGAAAAACTCGTTTTGAAAAGTGTGATGTTACTGACCCATAACTTACATGGGGTTGACCAAACTTGCAGAAACATGTTTATTTCTGCTGAAAAACACGTTTTGACCCTTTCTGCACACTGGGGTTAAGGGCTGAGTGTGTGGGCACTTCTGAGCCTTGCTGTTACAAGTAGATTCAGTTGCCTGAAAAAACGCGTTTATTTCGGGCTGAAAAACACGTTTTGAAAAGTGTATTGTTACTGCCCCATAACTTACATGGGGTTGACCAAACTTGCAGAAACATGTTTATTTCTGCTGAAAAACACGTTTTGACACTTTCTGTACACTGGGGTTAAGGGCTGAGTGTGTGGGCTCTTCTGAGCCTTGCTATTACAAGGAGATTCAGTTGTCTGAAAAAACGCGTTTATTTCGGGCTGAAAAACACGTTTTGAAAAGTGTGATGTTACTGCCCCATAACTTACATGGGGTTGACCAAACTTGCAGAAACATGTTTATTTCTGCTGAAAAACAGGTTTTGACCCTTTCTGCACACTGGGGTTAAGGGCTGAGTGTGTGGGCACTTCTGAGCCTTGCTGTTACAAGTAGATTCAGTTGCCTGAAAAAACGCGTTTATTTCGGGCTGAAAAACACGTTTTGAAAAGTGTATTGTTACTGCCCCATAACTTACATGGGGTTGACCAAACTTGCAGAAACATGTTTATTTCTGCTGAAAAACACGTTTTGACACTTTCTGTACACTGGGGTTAAGGGCTGAGTGTGTGGGCTCTTCTGAGCCTTGCTATTACAAGGAGATTCAGTTGTCTGAAAAAACGCGTTTATTTCGGGCTGAAAAACACGTTTTGAAAACTGTGATGTTACTGCCCCATAACTTACATGGGGTTGACCAAACTTGCAGAAACATGTTTATTTCTGCTGAAAAACACGTTTTGACCCTTTCTGCACACTGGGGTTAAGGGCTGAGTGTGTGGGCACTTCTGAGCCTTGCTGTTACAAGTAGATTCAGTTGCCTGAAAAAACGCGTTTATTTCGGGCTGAAAAACACGTTTTGAAAACTGTGATATTACTGCCCCATAACTTACATGGGGTTGACCAAACTTGCAGAAACATGTTTATTTCTGCTGAAAAACACGTTTTGACACTTTCTGTACACTGGGGTTAAGGTCTGAGTGTGTGGGCTCTTCTGAGCCTTGCTATTACAAGGAGATTCAGTTGTCTGAAAAAACGCGTTTATTTCGGGCTGAAAAACACGTTTTGAAAAGTGTGATGTTACTGCCCCATAACTTACATGGGGTTGACCAAACTTGCAGAAACATGTTTATTTCTGCTGAAAAACAGGTTTTGACCCTTTCTGCACACTGGGGTTAAGGGCTGAGTGTGTGGGCACTTCTGAGCCTTGCTGTTACAAGTAGATTCAGTTGCCTGAAAAAACGCGTTTATTTCGGGCTGAAAAACACGTTTTGAAAAGTGTATTGTTACTGCCCCATAACTTACATGGGGTTGACCAAACTTGCAGAAACATGTTTATTTCTGCTGAAAAACACGTTTTGACACTTTCTGTACACTGGGGTTAAGGGCTGAGTGTGTGGGCTCTTCTGAGCCTTGCTATTACAAGGAGATTCAGTTGTCTGAAAAAACGCGTTTATTTCGGGCTGAAAAACACGTTTTGAAAAGTGTGATGTTACTGACCCATAACTTACATGGGGTTGACCAAACTTGCAGAAACATGTTTATTTCTGCTGAAAAACACGTTTTGACCCTTTCTGCACACTGGGGTTAAGGGCTGAGTGTGTGGGCACTTCTGAGCCTTGCTGTTACAAGTAGATTCAGTTGTCTGAAAAAACGCGTTTATTTCGGGCTGAAAAACACGTTTTGAAAACTGTGATGTTACTGCCCCATAACTTACATGGGGTTGACCAAACTTGCAGAAACATGTTTATTTCTGCTGAAAAACACGTTTTGACCCTTTCTGCACACTGGGGTTAAGGGCTGAGTGTGTGGGCACTTCTGAGCCTTGCTGTTACAAGTAGATTCAGTTGCCTGAAAAATCGCGTTTATTTCGGGCTGAAAAACACGTTTTGAAAAGTGTGATGTTACTGACCCATAACTTACATGGGGTTGACCAAACTTGCAGAAACATGTTTATTTCTGCTGAAAAACACGTTTTGACCCTTTCTGCACACTGGGGTTAAGGGCTGAGTGTGTGGGCACTTCTGAGCCTTGCTGTTACAAGTAGATTCAGTTGCCTGAAAAAACGCGTTTATTTCGGGCTGAAAAACACGTTTTGAAAACTGTGATATTACTGCCCCATAACTTACATGGGGTTGACCAAACTTGCAGAAACATGTTTATTTCTGCTGAAAAACACGTTTTGACACTTTCTGTACACTGGGGTTAAGGGCTGAGTGTGTGGGCTCTTCTGAGCCTTGCTATTACAAGGAGATTCAGTTGTCTGAAAAAAACGCGTTTATTTCGGGCTGAAAAACACGTTTTGAAAAGTTTGATGTTACTGCCCCATAACTTACATGGGGTTGACCAAACTTGCAGAAACATGTTTATTTCTGCTGAAAAACACGTTTTGACCCTTTCTGCACACTGGGGTTAAGGGCTGAGTGTGTGGGCACTTCTGAGCCTTGCTGTTACAAGTAGATTCAGTTGTCTGAAAAACGCGTTTATTTCGGGCTGAAAAACACGTTTTGAAAATTGTGATGTTACTGCCCCATAACTTACATGGGGTTGACCAAACTTGCAGAAACATGTTTATTTCTGCTGAAAAACACGTTTTGACACTTTCTGCACACTGGGGTTAAGGGCTGAGTGTGTGGGCACTTCTGAGCCTTGCTGTTACAAGTAGATTCAGTTGCCTGAAAAATCGCGTTTATTTCGGGCTGAAAAACACGTTTTGAAAAGTGTGATGTTACTGACCCATAACTTACATGGGGTTGACCAAACTTGCAGAAACATGTTTATTTCTGCTGAAAAACACGTTTTGACCCTTTCTGCACACTGGGGTTAAGGGCTGAGTGTGTGGGCACTTCTGAGCCTTGCTGTTACAAGTAGATTCAGTTGCCTGAAAAAACGCGTTTATTTCGGGCTGAAAAACACGTTTTGAAAAGTGTGATGTTACTGACCCATAACTTACATGGGGTTGACCAAACTTGCAGAAACATGTTTATTTCTGCTGAAAAACACGTTTTGACCCTTTCTGCACACTGGGGTTAAGGGCTGAGTGTGTGGGCACTTCTGAGCCTTGCTTTTACAAGTAGATTCAGTTGCCTGAAAAAACGCGTTTATTTCGGGCTGAAAAACACGTTTTGAAAAGTGTGATGTTACTGACCCATAACTTACATGGGGTTGACCAAACTTGCAGAAACATGTTTATTTCTGCTGAAAAACACGTTTTGACCCTTTCTGCACACTGGGGTTAAGGGCTTAGTGTGTGGGCACTTCTGAGCCTTGCTGTTACAAGTAGATTCAGTTGCCTGAAAAAACGCGTTTATTTCGGGCTGAAAAACACGTTTTGAAAAGTGTGATGTTACTGCCCCATAACTTACATGGGGTTGACCAAACTTGCAGAAACATGTTTATTTCTGCTGAAAAACAGGTTTTGACCCTTTCTGCACACTGGGGTTAAGGGCTGAGTGTGTGGGCACTTCTGAGCCTTGCTGTTACAAGTAGATTCAGTTGCCTGAAAAAACGCGTTTATTTCGGGCTGAAAAACACGTTTTGAAAAGTGTATTGTTACTGCCCCATAACTTACATGGGTTGACCAAACTTGCAGAAACATGTTTATTTCTGCTGAAAAACACGTTTTGACACTTTCTGTACACTGGGGTTAAGGGCTGAGTGTGTGGGCTCTTCTGAGCCTTGCTATTACAAGGAGATTCAGTTGTCTGAAAAAACGCGTTTATTTCGGGCTGAAAAACACGTTTTGAAAAGTGTATTGTTACTGCCCCATAACTTACATGGGGTTGACCAAACTTGCAGAAACATGTTTATTTCTGCTGAAAAACAGGTTTTGACCCTTTCTGCACACTGGGGTTAAGGGCTGAGTGTGTGGGCACTTCTGAGCCTTGCTGTTACAAGTAGATTCAGTTGCCTGAAAAAACGCGTTTATTTCGGGCTGAAAAACACGTTTTGAAAAGTGTATTGTTACTGCCCCATAACTTACATGGGGTTGACCAAACTTGCAGAAACATGTTTATTTCTGCTGAAAAACACGTTTTGACACTTTCTGTACACTGGGGTTAAGGGCTGAGTGTGTGGGCTCTTCTGAGCCTTGCTATTACAAGGAGATTCAGTTGTCTGAAAAAACGCGTTTATTTCGGGCTGAAAAACACGTTTTGAAAAGTGTGATGTTACTGCCCCATAACTTACATGGGGTTGACCAAACTTGCAGAAACATGTTTATTTCTGCTGAAAAACACGTTTTGACCCTTTCTGCACACTGGGGTTAAGGGCTGAGTGTGTGGGCACTTCTGAGCCTTGCTGTTACAAGTAGATTCAGTTGCCTGAAAAAACGCGTTTATTTCGGGCTGAAAAACACGTTTTGAAAAGTGTATTGTTACTGCCCCATAACTTACATGGGGTTGACCAAACTTGCAGAAACATGTTTATTTCTGCTGAAAAACACGTTTTGACACTTTCTGTACACTGGGGTTAAGGGCTGAGTGTGTGGGCTCTTCTGAGCCTTGCTATTACAAGGAGATTCAGTTGTCTGAAAAAACGCGTTTATTTCGGGCTGAAAAACACGTTTTGAAAAGTGTGATGTTACTGCCCCATAACTTACATGGGGTTGACCAAACTTGCAGAAACATGTTTATTTCTGCTGAAAAACACGTTTTGACCCTTTCTGCACACTGGGGTTAAGGGCTGAGTGTGTGGGCACTTCTGAGCCTTGCTGTTACAAGTAGATTCAGTTGTCTGAAAAAACGCGTTTATTTCGGGCTGAAAAACACGTTTTGAAAACTGTGATGTTACTGCCCCATAACTTACATGGGGTTGACCAAACTTGCAGAAACATGTTTATTTCTGCTGAAAAACACGTTTTGACACTTTCTGCACACTGGGGTTAAGGGCTGAGTGTGTGGGCACTTCTGAGCCTTGCTGTTACAAGTAGATTCAGTTGCCTGAAAAATCGCGTTTATTTCGGGCTGAAAAACACGTTTTGAAAAGTGTGATGTTACTGACCCATAACTTACATGGGGTTGACCAAACTCGCAGAAACATGTTTATTTCTGCTGAAAAACACGTTTTGACCCTTTCTGCACACTGGGGTTAAGGGCTGAGTGTGTGGGCACTTCTGAGCCTTGCTGTTACAAGTAGATTCAGTTGCCTGAAAAAACGCGTTTATTTCGGGCTGAAAAACACGTTTTGAAAAGTGTGATGTTACTGACCCATAACTTACATGGGGTTGACCAAACTTGCAGAAACATGTTTATTTCTGCTGAAAAACACGTTTTGACACTTTCTGTACACTGGGGTTAAGGGCTGAGTGTGTGGGCTCTTCTGAGCCTTGCTATTACAAGGAGATTCAGTTGTCTGAAAAAACGCGTTTATTTCGGGCTGAAAAACACGTTTTGAAAAGTGTGATGTTACTGCCCCATAACTTACATGGGGTTGACCAAACTTGCAGAAACATGTTTATTTCTGCTGAAAAACACGTTTTGACCCTTTCTGCACACTGGGGTTAAGGGCTGAGTGTGTGGGCACTTCTGAGCCTTGCTGTTACAAGTAGATTCAGTTGTCTGAAAAAACGCGTTTATTTCGGGCTGAAAAACACGTTTTGAAAAGTGTGATGTTACTGCCCCATAACTTACATGGGGTTGACCAAACTTGCAGAAACATGTTTATTTCTGCTGATAAACACGTTTTGACACTTTCTGCACACTGGGGTTAAGGGCTGAGTGTGTGGGCACTTCTGAGCCTTGCTGTTACAAGTAGATTCAGTTGCCTGAAAAATCGCGTTTATTTCGGGCTGAAAAACACGTTTTGAAAAGTGTGATGTTACTGACCCATAACTTACATGGGGTTGACCAAACTTGCAGAAACATGTTTATTTCTGCTGAAAAACAGGTTTTGACCCTTTCTGCACACTGGGGTTAAGGGCTGAGTGTGTGGGCACTTCTGAGCCTTGCTGTTACAAGTAGATTCAGTTGCCTGAAAAAACGCGTTTATTTCGGGCTGAAAAACACGTTTTGAAAAGTGTATTGTTACTGCCCCATAACTTACATGGGGTTGACCAAACTTGCAGAAACATGTTTATTTCTGCTGAAAAACACGTTTTGACACTTTCTGTACACTGGGGTTAAGGGCTGAGTGTGTGGGCTCTTCTGAGCCTTGCTATTACAAGGAGATTCAGTTGTCTGAAAAAACGCGTTTATTTCGGGCTGAAAAACACGTTTTGAAAAGTGTGATGTTACTGCCCCATAACTTACATGGGGTTGACCAAACTTGCAGAAACATGTTTATTTCTGCTGAAAAACACGTTTTGACCCTTTCTGCACACTGGGGTTAAGGGCTGAGTGTGTGGGCACTTCTGAGCCTTGCTGTTACAAGTAGATTCAGTTGCCTGAAAAAACGCGTTTATTTCGGGCTGAAAAACACGTTTTGAAAAGTGTATTGTTACTGCCCCATAACTTACATGGGGTTGACCAAACTTGCAGAAACATGTTTATTTCTGCTGAAAAACACGTTTTGACACTTTCTGTACACTGGGGTTAAGGGCTGAGTGTGTGGGCTCTTCTGAGCCTTGCTATTACAAGGAGATTCAGTTGTCTGAAAAAACGCGTTTATTTCGGGCTGAAAAACACGTTTTGAAAAGTGTGATGTTACTGCCCCATAACTTACATGGGGTTGACCAAACTTGCAGAAACATGTTTATTTCTGCTGAAAAACACGTTTTGACCCTTTCTGCACACTGGGGTTAAGGGCTGAGTGTGTGGGCACTTCTGAGCCTTGCTGTTACAAGTAGATTCAGTTGTCTGAAAAAACGCGTTTATTTCGGGCTGAAAAACACGTTTTGAAAACTGTGATGTTACTGCCCCATAACTTACATGGGGTTGACCAAACTTGCAGAAACATGTTTATTTCTGCTGAAAAACACGTTTTGACACTTTCTGCACACTGGGGTTAAGGGCTGAGTGTGTGGGCACTTCTGAGCCTTGCTGTTACAAGTAGATTCAGTTGCCTGAAAAATCGCGTTTATTTCGGGCTGAAAAACACGTTTTGAAAAGTGTGATGTTACTGACCCATAACTTACATGGGGTTGACCAAACTCGCAGAAACATGTTTATTTCTGCTGAAAAACACGTTTTGACCCTTTCTGCACACTGGGGTTAAGGGCTGAGTGTGTGGGCACTTCTGAGCCTTGCTGTTACAAGTAGATTCAGTTGCCTGAAAAAACGCGTTTATTTCGGGCTGAAAAACACGTTTTGAAAAGTGTGATGTTACTGACCCATAACTTACATGGGGTTGACCAAACTTGCAGAAACATGTTTATTTCTGCTGAAAAACACGTTTTGACACTTTCTGTACACTGGGGTTAAGGGCTGAGTGTGTGGGCTCTTCTGAGCCTTGCTATTACAAGGAGATTCAGTTGTCTGAAAAAACGCGTTTATTTCGGGCTGAAAAACACGTTTTGAAAAGTGTGATGTTACTGCCCCATAACTTACATGGGGTTGACCAAACTTGCAGAAACATGTTTATTTCTGCTGAAAAACACGTTTTGACCCTTTCTGCACACTGGGGTTAAGGGCTGAGTGTGTGGGCACTTCTGAGCCTTGCTGTTACAAGTAGATTCAGTTGTCTGAAAAAACGCGTTTATTTCGGGCTGAAAAACACGTTTTGAAAAGTGTGATGTTACTGCCCCATAACTTACATGGGGTTGACCAAACTTGCAGAAACATGTTTATTTCTGCTGATAAACACGTTTTGACACTTTCTGCACACTGGGGTTAAGGGCTGAGTGTGTGGGCACTTCTGAGCCTTGCTGTTACAAGTAGATTCAGTTGCCTGAAAAATCGCGTTTATTTCGGGCTGAAAAACACGTTTTGAAAAGTGTGATGTTACTGACCCATAACTTACATGGGGTTGACCAAACTTGCAGAAACATGTTTATTTCTGCTGAAAAACACGTTTTGACACTTTCTGTACACTGGGGTTAAGGGCTGAGTGTGTGGGCTCTTCTGAGCCTTGCTATTACAAGGAGATTCAGTTGTCTGAAAAAACGCGTTTATTTCGGGCTGAAAAACACGTTTTGAAAAGTGTGATGTTACTGACCCATAACTTACATGGGGTTGACCAAACTTGCAGAAACATGTTTATTTCTGCTGAAAAACACGTTTTGACCCTTTCTGCACACTGGGGTTAAGGGCTGAGTGTGTGGGCACTTCTGAGCCTTGCTGTTACAAGTAGATTCAGTTGTCTGAAAAAACGCGTTTATTTCGGGCTGAAAAACACGTTTTGAAAACTGTGATGTTACTGCCCCATAACTTACATGGGGTTGACCAAACTTGCAGAAACATGTTTATTTCTGCTGATAAACACGTTTTGACCCTTTCTGCACACTGGGGTTAAGGGCTGAGTGTGTGGGCACTTCTGAGCCTTGCTGTTACAAGTAGATTCAGTTGCCTGAAAAATCGCGTTTATTTCGGGCTGAAAAACACGTTTTGAAAAGTGTGATGTTACTGACCCATAACTTACATGGGGTTGACCAAACTTGCAGAAACATGTTTATTTCTGCTGAAAAACACGTTTTGACCCTTTCTGCACACTGGGGTTAAGGGCTGAGTGTGTGGGCACTTCTGAGCCTTGCTGTTACAAGTAGATTCAGTTGCCTGAAAAAACGCGTTTATTTCGGGCTGAAAAACACGTTTTGAAAAGTGTGATGTTACTGACCCATAACTTACATGGGGTTGACCAAACTTGCAGAAACATGTTTATTTCTGCTGAAAAACACGTTTTGACCCTTTCTGCACACTGGGGTTAAGGGCTGAGTGTGTGGGCACTTCTGAGCCTTGCTTTTACAAGTAGATTCAGTTGCCTGAAAAAACGCATTTATTTCGGGCTGAAAAACACGTTTTGAAAAGTGTGATGTTACTGACCCATAACTTACATGGGGTTGACCAAACTTGCAGAAACATGTTTATTTCTGCTGAAAAACACGTTTTGACCCTTTCTGCACACTGGGGTTAAGGGCTGAGTGTGTGGGCACTTCTGAGCCTTGCTGTTACAAGTAGATTCAGTTGCCTGAAAAAACGCGTTTATTTCGGGCTGAAAAACACGTTTTGAAAAGTGTGATGTTACTGACCCATAACTTACATGGGGTTGACCAAACTTGCAGAAACATGTTTATTTCTGCTGAAAAACACGTTTTGACACTTTCTGTACACTGGGGTTAAGGGCTGAGTGTGTGGGCTCTTCTGAGCCTTGCTATTACAAGGAGATTCAGTTGTCTGAAAAAAACGCGTTTATTTCGGGCTGAAAAACACGTTTTGAAAAGTGTGATGTTACTGCCCCATAACTTACATGGGGTTGACCAAACTTGCAGAAACATGTTTATTTCTGCTGAAAAACACGTTTTGACCCTTTCTGCACACTGGGGTTAAGGGCTGAGTGTGTGGGCACTTCTGAGCCTTGCTGTTACAAGTAGATTCAGTTGTCTGAAAAAACGCGTTTATTTCGGGCTGAAAAACACGTTTTGAAAACTGTGATGTTACTGCCCCATAACTTACATGGGGTTGACCAAACTTGCAGAAACATGTTTATTTCTGCTGAAAAACACGTTTTGACACTTTCTGCACACTGGGGTTAAGGGCTGAGTGTGTGGGCACTTCTGAGCCTTGCTGTTACAAGTAGATTCAGATGCCTGAAAAATCGCGTTTATTTCGGGCTGAAAAACACGTTTTGAAAAGTGTGATGTTACTGACCCATAACTTACATGGGGTTGACCAAACTTGCAGAAACATGTTTATTTCTGCTGAAAAACACGTTTTGACCCTTTCTGCACACTGGGGTTAAGGGCTGAGTGTGTGGGCACTTCTGAGCCTTGCTGTTACAAGTAGATTCAGTTGCCTGAAAAAACGCGTTTATTTCGGGCTGAAAAACACGTTTTGAAAAGTGTGATGTTACTGACCCATAACTTACATGGGGTTGACCAAACTTGCAGAAACATGTTTATTTCTGCTGAAAAACACGTTTTGACACTTTCTGTACACTGGGGTTAAGGGCTGAGTGTGTGGGCTCTTCTGAGCCTTGCTATTACAACCCATAACTTACATGGGGTTGACCAAACTTGCAGAAACATGTTTATTTCTGCTGAAAAACACGTTTTGACCCTTTCTGCACACTGGGGTTAAGGGCTGAGTGTGTGGGCACTTCTGAGCCTTGCTGTTACAAGTAGATTCAGTTGCCTGAAAAAACGCGTTTATTTCGGGCTGAAAAACACGTTTTGAAAAGTGTATTGTTACTGCCCCATAACTTACATGGGGTTGACCAAACTTGCAGAAACATGTTTATTTCTGCTGAAAAACACGTTTTGACACTTTCTGTACACTGGGGTTAAGGGCTGAGTGTGTGGGCTCTTCTGAGCCTTGCTATTACAAGGAGATTCAGTTGTCTGAAAAAACGCGTTTATTTCGGGCTGAAAAACACGTTTTGAAAAGTGTGATGTTACTGACCCATAACTTACATGGGGTTGACCAAACTTGCAGAAACATGTTTATTTCTGCTGAAAAACACGTTTTGACCCTTTCTGCACACTGGGGTTAAGGGCTGAGTGTGTGGGCACTTCTGAGCCTTGCTGTTACAAGTAGATTCAGTTGTCTGAAAAAACGCGTTTATTTCGTGCTGAAAAACACGTTTTGAAAAGTGTGATGTTACTGCCCCATAACTTACATGGGGTTGACCAAACTTGCAGAAACATGTTTATTTCTGCTGATAAACACGTTTTGACACTTTCTGCACACTGGGGTTAAGGGCTGAGTGTGTGGGCACTTCTGAGCCTTGCTGTTACAAGTAGATTCAGTTGCCTGAAAAATCGCGTTTATTTCGGGCTGAAAAACACGTTTTGAAAAGTGTGATGTTACTGACCCATAACTTACATGGGGTTGACCAAACTTGCAGAAACATGTTTATTTCTGCTGAAAAACACGTTTTGACACTTTCTGTACACTGGGGTTAAGGGCTGAGTGTGTGGGCTCTTCTGAGCCTTGCTATTACAAGGAGATTCAGTTGTCTGAAAAAACGCGTTTATTTCGGGCTGAAAAACACGTTTTGAAAAGTGTGATGTTACTGACCCATAACTTACATGGGGTTGACCAAACTTGCAGAAACATGTTTATTTCTGCTGAAAAACACGTTTTGACCCTTTCTGCACACTGGGGTTAAGGGCTGAGTGTGTGGGCACTTCTGAGCCTTGCTGTTACAAGTAGATTCAGTTGTCTGAAAAAACGCGTTTATTTCGGGCTGAAAAACACGTTTTGAAAACTGTGATGTTACTGCCCCATAACTTACATGGGGTTGACCAAACTTGCAGAAACATGTTTATTTCTGCTGATAAACACGTTTTGACCCTTTCTGCACACTGGGGTTAAGGGCTGAGTGTGTGGGCACTTCTGAGCCTTGCTGTTACAAGTAGATTCAGTTGCCTGAAAAATCGCGTTTATTTCGGGCTGAAAAACACGTTTTGAAAAGTGTGATGTTACTGACCCATAACTTACATGGGGTTGACCAAACTTGCAGAAACATGTTTATTTCTGCTGAAAAACACGTTTTGACCCTTTCTGCACACTGGGGTTAAGGGCTGAGTGTGTGGGCACTTCTGAGCCTTGCTGTTACAAGTAGATTCAGTTGCCTGAAAAAACGCGTTTATTTCGGGCTGAAAAACACGTTTTGAAAAGTGTGATGTTACTGACCCATAACTTACATGGGGTTGACCAAACTTGCAGAAACATGTTTATTTCTGCTGAAAAACACGTTTTGACCCTTTCTGCACACTGGGGTTAAGGGCTGAGTGTGTGGGCACTTCTGAGCCTTGCTTTTACAAGTAGATTCAGTTGCCTGAAAAAACGCATTTATTTCGGGCTGAAAAACACGTTTTGAAAAGTGTGATGTTACTGACCCATAACTTACATGGGGTTGACCAAACTTGCAGAAACATGTTTATTTCTGCTGAAAAACACGTTTTGACCCTTTCTGCACACTGGGGTTAAGGGCTGAGTGTGTGGGCACTTCTGAGCCTTGCTGTTACAAGTAGATTCAGTTGCCTGAAAAAACGCGTTTATTTCGGGCTGAAAAACACGTTTTGAAAAGTGTGATGTTACTGACCCATAACTTACATGGGGTTGACCAAACTTGCAGAAACATGTTTATTTCTGCTGAAAAACACGTTTTGACACTTTCTGTACACTGGGGTTAAGGGCTGAGTGTGTGGGCTCTTCTGAGCCTTGCTATTACAAGGAGATTCAGTTGTCTCAAAAAACTCGTTTATTTCGGGCTGAAAAACACGTTTTGAAAAGTGTGATGTTACTGACCCATAACTTACATGGGGTTGACCAAACTTGCAGAAACATGTTTATTTCTGCTGAAAAACACGTTTTGACCCTTTCTGCACACTGGGGTTAAGGGCTGAGTGTGTGGGCACTTCTGAGCCTTGCTGTTACAAGTAGATTCAGTTGCCTGAAAAAACGCGTTTATTTCGGGCTGAAAAACACGTTTTGAAAAGTGTATTGTTACTGCCCCATAACTTACATGGGGTTGACCAAACTTGCAGAAACATGTTTATTTCTGCTGAAAAACACGTTTTGACCCTTTCTGCACACTGGGGTTAAGGGCTGAGTGTGTGGGCACTTCTGAGCCTTGCTGTTACAAGTAGATTCAGTTGCCTGAAAAAACGCGTTTATTTCGGGCTGAAAAACACGTTTTGAAAAGTGTGATGTTACTGACCCATAACTTACATGGGGTTGACCAAACTTGCAGAAACATGTTTATTTCTGCTGAAAAACACGTTTTGACCCTTTCTGCACACTGGGGTTAAGGGCTGAGTGTGTGGGCACTTCTGAGCCTTGCTGTTACAAGTAGATTCAGTTGCCTGAAAAAACGCGTTTATTTCGGGCTGAAAAACACGTTTTGAAAAGTGTGATGTTACTGACCCATAACTTACATGGGGTTGACCAAACTTGCAGAAACATGTTTATTTCTGCTGAAAAACACGTTTTGACACTTTCTGTACACTGGGGTTAAGGGCTGAGTGTGTGGGCTCTTCTGAGCCTTGCTATTACAAGGAGATTCAGTTGTCTGAAAAAAACGCGTTTATTTCGGGCTGAAAAACACGTTTTGAAAAGTGTGATGTTACTGCCCCATAACTTACATGGGGTTGACCAAACTTGCAGAAACATGTTTATTTCTGCTGAAAAACACGTTTTGACCCTTTCTGCACACTGGGGTTAAGGGCTGAGTGTGTGGGCACTTCTGAGCCTTGCTGTTACAAGTAGATTCAGTTGTCTGAAAAAACGCGTTTATTTCGGGCTGAAAAACACGTTTTGAAAACTGTGATGTTACTGCCCCATAACTTACATGGGGTTGACCAAACTTGCAGAAACATGTTTATTTCTGCTGAAAAACACGTTTTGACACTTTCTGCACACTGGGGTTAAGGGCTGAGTGTGTGGGCACTTCTGAGCCTTGCTGTTACAAGTAGATTCAGATGCCTGAAAAATCGCGTTTATTTCGGGCTGAAAAACACGTTTTGAAAAGTGTGATGTTACTGACCCATAACTTACATGGGGTTGACCAAACTTGCAGAAACATGTTTATTTCTGCTGAAAAACACGTTTTGACCCTTTCTGCACACTGGGGTTAAGGGCTGAGTGTGTGGGCACTTCTGAGCCTTGCTGTTACAAGTAGATTCAGTTGCCTGAAAAAACGCGTTTATTTCGGGCTGAAAAACACGTTTTGAAAAGTGTGATGTTACTGACCCATAACTTACATGGGGTTGACCAAACTTGCAGAAACATGTTTATTTCTGCTGAAAAACACGTTTTGACACTTTCTGTACACTGGGGTTAAGGGCTGAGTGTGTGGGCTCTTCTGAGCCTTGCTATTACAAGGAGATTCAGTTGTCTGAAAAAACGCGTTTATTTCGGGCTGAAAAACACGTTTTGAAAAGTGTGATGTTACTGCCCCATAACTTACATGGGGTTGACCAAACTTGCAGAAACATGTTTATTTCTGCTGAAAAACACGTTTTGACCCTTTCTGCACACTGGGGTTAAGGGCTGAGTGTGTGGGCACTTCTGAGCCTTGCTGTTACAAGTAGATTCAGTTGCCTGAAAAAACGCGTTTATTTCGGGCTGAAAAACACGTTTTGAAAAGTGTATTGTTACTGCCCCATAACTTACATGGGGTTGACCAAACTTGCAGAAACATGTTTATTTCTGCTGAAAAACACGTTTTGACACTTTCTGTACACTGGGGTTAAGGGCTGAGTGTGTGGGCTCTTCTGAGCCTTGCTATTACAAGGAGATTCAGTTGTCTGAAAAAACGCGTTTATTTCGGGCTGAAAAACACGTTTTGAAAAGTGTGATGTTACTGACCCATAACTTACATGGGGTTGACCAAACTTGCAGAAACATGTTTATTTCTGCTGAAAAACACGTTTTGACCCTTTCTGCACACTGGGGTTAAGGGCTGAGTGTGTGGGCACTTCTGAGCCTTGCTGTTACAAGTAGATTCAGTTGTCTGAAAAAACGCGTTTATTTCGTGCTGAAAAACACGTTTTGAAAAGTGTGATGTTACTGCCCCATAACTTACATGGGGTTGACCAAACTTGCAGAAACATGTTTATTTCTGCTGATAAACACGTTTTGACACTTTCTGCACACTGGGGTTAAGGGCTGAGTGTGTGGGCACTTCTGAGCCTTGCTGTTACAAGTAGATTCAGTTGCCTGAAAAATCGCGTTTATTTCGGGCTGAAAAACACGTTTTGAAAAGTGTGATGTTACTGACCCATAACTTACATGGGGTTGACCAAACTTGCAGAAACATGTTTATTTCTGCTGAAAAACTTGTTTTGACACTTTCTGTACACTGGGGTTAAGGGCTGAGTGTGTGGGCTCTTCTGAGCCTTGCTATTACAAGGAGATTCAGTTGTCTGAAAAAACGCGTTTATTTCGGGCTGAAAAACACGTTTTGAAAAGTGTGATGTTACTGACCCATAACTTACATGGGGTTGACCAAACTTGCAGAAACATGTTTATTTCTGCTGAAAAACACGTTTTGACCCTTTCTGCACACTGGGGTTAAGGGCTGAGTGTGTGGGCACTTCTGAGCCTTGCTGTTACAAGTAGATTCAGTTGTCTGAAAAAACGCGTTTATTTCGGGCTGAAAAACACGTTTTGAAAACTGTGATGTTACTGCCCCATAACTTACATGGGGTTGACCAAACTTGCAGAAACATGTTTATTTCTGCTGATAAACACGTTTTGACCCTTTCTGCACACTGGGGTTAAGGGCTGAGTGTGTGGGCACTTCTGAGCCTTGCTGTTACAAGTAGATTCAGTTGCCTGAAAAATCGCGTTTATTTCGGGCTGAAAAACACGTTTTGAAAAGTGTGATGTTACTGACCCATAACTTACATGGGGTTGACCAAACTTGCAGAAACATGTTTATTTCTGCTGAAAAACACGTTTTGACCCTTTCTGCACACTGGGGTTAAGGGCTGAGTGTGTGGGCACTTCTGAGCCTTGCTGTTACAAGTAGATTCAGTTGCCTGAAAAAACGCGTTTATTTCGGGCTGAAAAACACGTTTTGAAAAGTGTGATGTTACTGACCCATAACTTACATGGGGTTGACCAAACTTGCAGAAACATGTTTATTTCTGCTGAAAAACACGTTTTGACCCTTTCTGCACACTGGGGTTAAGGGCTGAGTGTGTGGGCACTTCTGAGCCTTGCTTTTACAAGTAGATTCAGTTGCCTGAAAAAACGCATTTATTTCGGGCTGAAAAACACGTTTTGAAAAGTGTGATGTTACTGACCCATAACTTACATGGGGTTGACCAAACTTGCAGAAACATGTTTATTTCTGCTGAAAAACACGTTTTGACCCTTTCTGCACACTGGGGTTAAGGGCTGAGTGTGTGGGCACTTCTGAGCCTTGCTGTTACAAGTAGATTCAGTTGCCTGAAAAAACGCGTTTATTTCGGGCTGAAAAACACGTTTTGAAAAGTGTGATGTTACTGACCCATAACTTACATGGGGTTGACCAAACTTGCAGAAACATGTTTATTTCTGCTGAAAAACACGTTTTGACACTTTCTGTACACTGGGGTTAAGGGCTGAGTGTGTGGGCTCTTCTGAGCCTTGCTATTACAAGGAGATTCAGTTGTCTCAAAAAACTCGTTTATTTCGGGCTGAAAAACACGTTTTGAAAAGTGTGATGTTACTGACCCATAACTTACATGGGGTTGACCAAACTTGCAGAAACATGTTTATTTCTGCTGAAAAACACGTTTTGACCCTTTCTGCACACTGGGGTTAAGGGCTGAGTGTGTGGGCACTTCTGAGCCTTGCTGTTACAAGTAGATTCAGTTGCCTGAAAAAACGCGTTTATTTCGGGCTGAAAAACACGTTTTGAAAAGTGTATTGTTACTGCCCCATAACTTACATGGGGTTGACCAAACTTGCAGAAACATGTTTATTTCTGCTGAAAAACACGTTTTGACCCTTTCTGCACACTGGGGTTAAGGGCTGAGTGTGTGGGCACTTCTGAGCCTTGCTGTTACAAGTAGATTCAGTTGCCTGAAAAAACGCGTTTATTTCGGGCTGAAAAACACGTTTTGAAAAGTGTGATGTTACTGCCCCATAACTTACATGGGGTTGACCAAACTTGCAGAAACATGTTTATTTCTGCTGAAAAACAGGTTTTGACCCTTTCTGCACACTGGGGTTAAGGGCTGAGTGTGTGGGCACTTCTGAGCCTTGCTGTTACAAGTAGATTCAGTTGCCTGAAAAAACGCGTTTATTTCGGGCTGAAAAACACGTTTTGAAAAGTGTATTGTTACTGCCCCATAACTTACATGGGGTTGACCAAACTTGCAGAAACATGTTTATTTCTGCTGAAAAACACGTTTTGACACTTTCTGTACACTGGGGTTAAGGGCTGAGTGTGTGGGCTCTTCTGAGCCTTGCTATTACAAGGAGATTCAGTTGTCTGAAAAAACGCGTTTATTTCGGGCTGAAAAACACGTTTTGAAAACTGTGATGTTACTGCCCCATAACTTACATGGGGTTGACCAAACTTGCAGAAACATGTTTATTTCTGCTGAAAAACACGTTTTGACCCTTTCTGCACACTGGGGTTAAGGGCTGAGTGTGTGGGCACTTCTGAGCCTTGCTGTTACAAGTAGATTCAGTTGCCTGAAAAAACGCGTTTATTTCGGGCTGAAAAACACGTTTTGAAAACTGTGATATTACTGCCCCATAACTTACATGGGGTTGACCAAACTTGCAGAAACATGTTTATTTCTGCTGAAAAACACGTTTTGACACTTTCTGTACACTGGGGTTAAGGGCTGAGTGTGTGGGCTCTTCTGAGCCTTGCTATTACAAGGAGATTCAGTTGTCTGAAAAAACGCGTTTATTTCGGGCTGAAAAACACGTTTTGAAAAGTGTGATGTTACTGACCCATAACTTACATGGGGTTGACCAAACTTGCAGAAACATGTTTATTTCTGCTGAAAAACACGTTTTGACCCTTTCTGCACACTGGGGTTAAGGGCTGAGTGTGTGGGCACTTCTGAGCCTTGCTGTTACAAGTAGATTCAGTTGTCTGAAAAAACGCGTTTATTTCGGGCTGAAAAACACGTTTTGAAAACTGTGATGTTACTGCCCCATAACTTACATGGGGTTGACCAAACTTGCAGAAACATGTTTATTTCTGCTGAAAAACACGTTTTGACACTTTCTGCACACTGGGGTTAAGGGCTGAGTGTGTGGGCACTTCTGAGCCTTGCTGTTACAAGTAGATTCAGTTGCCTGAAAAATCGCGTTTATTTCGGGCTGAAAAACACGTTTTGAAAAGTGTGATGTTACTGACCCATAACTTACATGGGGTTGACCAAACTTGCAGAAACATGTTTATTTCTGCTGAAAAACACGTTTTGACCCTTTCTGCACACTGGGGTTAAGGGCTGAGTGTGTGGGCACTTCTGAGCCTTGCTGTTACAAGTAGATTCAGTTGCCTGAAAAAACGCGTTTATTTCGGGCTGAAAAACACGTTTTGAAAACTGTGATATTACTGCCCCATAACTTACATGGGGTTGACCAAACTTGCAGAAACATGTTTATTTCTGCTGAAAAACACGTTTTGACACTTTCTGTACACTGGGGTTAAGGGCTGAGTGTGTGGGCTCTTCTGAGCCTTGCTATTACAAGGAGATTCAGTTGTCTGAAAAAAACGCGTTTATTTCGGGCTGAAAAACACGTTTTGAAAAGTGTGATGTTACTGCCCCATAACTTACATGGGGTTGACCAAACTTGCAGAAACATGTTTATTTCTGCTGAAAAACACGTTTTGACCCTTTCTGCACACTGGGGTTAAGGGCTGAGTGTGTGGGCATTTCTGAGCCTTGCTGTTACAAGTAGATTCAGTTGTCTGAAAAAACGCGTTTATTTCGGGCTGAAAAACACGTTTTGAAAATTGTGATGTTACTGCCCCATAACTTACATGGGGTTGACCAAACTTGCAGAAACATGTTTATTTCTGCTGAAAAACACGTTTTGACACTTTCTGCACACTGGGGTTAAGGGCTGAGTGTGTGGGCACTTCTTAGCCTTGCTGTTACAAGTAGATTCAGTTGCCTGAAAAATCGCGTTTATTTCGGGCTGAAAAACACGTTTTGAAAAGTGTGATGTTACTGACCCATAACTTACATGGGGTTGACCAAACTTGCAGAAACATGTTTATTTCTGCTGAAAAACACGTTTTGACCCTTTCTGCACACTGGGGTTAAGGGCTGAGTGTGTGGGCACTTCTGAGCCTTGCTGTTACAAGGAGATTCAGTTGCCTGAAAAAACGCGTTTATTTCGGGCTGAAAAACACGTTTTGAAAAGTGTGATGTTACTGACCCATAACTTACATGGGGTTGACCAAACTTGCAGAAACATGTTTATTTCTGCTGAAAAACACGTTTTGACCCTTTCTGCACACTGGGGTTAAGGGCTGAGTGTGTGGGCACTTCTGAGCCTTGCTTTTACAAGTAGATTCAGTTGCCTGAAAAAACGCGTTTATTTCGGGCTGAAAAACACGTTTTGAAAAGTGTGATGTTACTGACCCATAACTTACATGGGGTTGACCAAACTTGCAGAAACATGTTTATTTCTGCTGAAAAACACGTTTTGACCCTTTCTGCACACTGGGTTAAGGGCTTAGTGTGTGGGCACTTCTGAGCCTTGCTGTTACAAGTAGATTCAGTTGCCTGAAAAAACGCGTTTATTTCGGGCTGAAAAACACGTTTTGAAAGTGTGATGTTACTGCCCCATAACTTACATGGGGTTGACCAAACTTGCAGAAACATGTTTATTTCTGCTGAAAAACAGGTTTTGACCCTTTCTGCACACTGGGGTTAAGGGCTGAGTGTGTGGGCACTTCTGAGCCTTGCTGTTACAAGTAGATTCAGTTGCCTGAAAAAACGCGTTTATTTCGGGCTGAAAAACACGTTTTGAAAGTGTATTGTTACTGCCCCATAACTTACATGGGGTTGACCAAACTTGCAGAAACATGTTTATTTCTGCTGAAAAACACGTTTTGACACTTTCTGTACACTGGGGTTAAGGGCTGAGTGTGTGGGCTCTTCTGAGCCTTGCTATTACAAGGAGATTCAGTTGTCTGAAAAAACGCGTTTATTTCGGGCTGAAAAACACGTTTTGAAAAGTGTATTGTTACTGCCCCATAACTTACATGGGGTTGACCAAACTTGCAGAAACATGTTTATTTCTGCTGAAAAACACGTTTTTGACACTTTCTGTACACTGGGGTTAAGGGCTGAGTGTGTGGGCTCTTCTGAGCCTTGCTATTACAAGGAGATTCAGTTGTCTGAAAAAACGCGTTTATTTCGGGCTGAAAAACACGTTTTGAAAAGTGTGATGTTACTGCCCCATAACTTACATGGGGTTGACCAAACTTGCAGAAACATGTTTATTTCTGCTGAAAAACAGGTTTTGACCCTTTCTGCACACTGGGGTTAAGGGCTGAGTGTGTGGGCACTTCTGAGCCTTGCTGTTACAAGTAGATTCAGTTGCCTGAAAAAACGCGTTTATTTCGGGCTGAAAAACACGTTTTGAAAAGTGTATTGTTACTGCCCCATAACTTACATGGGGTTGACCAAACTTGCAGAAACATGTTTATTTCTGCTGAAAAACACGTTTTGACACTTTCTGTACACTGGGGTTAAGGGCTGAGTGTGTGGGCTCTTCTGAGCCTTGCTATTACAAGGAGATTCAGTTGTCTGAAAAAACGCGTTTATTTCGGGCTGAAAAACACGTTTTTAAAAGTGTGATGTTACTGCCCCATAACTTACATGGGGTTGACCAAACTTGCAGAAACATGTTTATTTCTGCTGAAAAACACGTTTTGACCCTTTCTGCACACTGGGGTTAAGGGCTGAGTGTGTGGGCACTTCTGAGCCTTGCTGTTACAAGTAGATTCAGTTGTCTGAAAAAACGCGTTTATTTCGGGCTGAAAAACACGTTTTGAAAACTGTGATGTTACTGCCCCATAACTTACATGGGGTTGACCAAACTTGCAGAAACATGTTTATTTCTGCTGAAAAACACGTTTTGACACTTTCTGCACACTGGGGTTAAGGGCTGAGTGTGTGGGCACTTCTGAGCCTTGCTGTTACAAGTAGATTCAGTTGCCTGAAAAATCGCGTTTATTTCGGGCTGAAAAACACGTTTTGAAAAGTGTGATGTTACTGACCCATAACTTACATGGGGTTGACCAAACTTGCAGAAACATGTTTATTTCTGCTGAAAAACACGTTTTGACCCTTTCTGCACACTGGGGTTAAGGGCTGAGTGTGTGGGCACTTCTGAGCCTTGCTGTTACAAGTAGATTCAGTTGCCTGAAAAAACGCGTTTATTTCGGGCTGAAAAACACGTTTTGAAAAGTGTGATGTTACTGACCCATAACTTACATGGGGTTGACCAAACTTGCAGAAACATGTTTATTTCTGCTGAAAAACACGTTTTGACACTTTCTGTACACTGGGGTTAAGGGCTGAGTGTGTGGGCTCTTCTGAGCCTTGCTATTACAAGGAGATTCAGTTGTCTGAAAAAACGCGTTTATTTCGGGCTGAAAAACACGTTTTGAAAAGTGTGATGTTACTGCCCCATAACTTACATGGGGTTGACCAAACTTGCAGAAACATGTTTATTTCTGCTGAAAAACACGTTTTGACCCTTTCTGCACACTGGGGTTAAGGGCTGAGTGTGTGGGCACTTCTGAGCCTTGCTATTACAAGGAGATTCAGTTGTCTGAAAAAACGCGTTTATTTCGGGCTGAAAAACACGTTTTGAAAAGTGTGATGTTACTGACCCATAACTTACATGGGGTTGACCAAACTTGCAGAAACATGTTTATTTCTGCTGAAAAACACGTTTTGACCCTTTCTGCACACTGGGGTTAAGGGCTGAGTGTGTGGGCACTTCTGAGCCTTGCTGTTACAAGTAGATTCAGTTGTCTGAAAAAACGCGTTTATTTCGGGCTGAAAAACACGTTTTGAAAAGTGTGATGTTACTGCCCCATAACTTACATGGGGTTGACCAAACTTGCAGAAACATGTTTATTTCTGCTGATAAACACGTTTTGACACTTTCTGCACACTGGGGTTAAGGGCTGAGTGTGTGGGCACTTCTGAGCCTTGCTGTTACAAGTAGATTCAGTTGCCTGAAAAATCGCGTTTATTTCGGGCTGAAAAACACGTTTTGAAAAGTGTGATGTTACTGACCCATAACTTACATGGGGTTGACCAAACTTGCAGAAACATGTTTATTTCTGCTGAAAAACACGTTTTGACACTTTCTGTACACTGGGGTTAAGGGCTGAGTGTGTGGGCTCTTCTGAGCCTTGCTATTACAAGGAGATTCAGTTGTCTGAAAAAACGCGTTTATTTCGGGCTGAAAAACACGTTTTGAAAAGTGTGATGTTACTGACCCATAACTTACATGGGGTTGACCAAACTTGCAGAAACATGTTTATTTCTGCTGAAAAACACGTTTTGACCCTTTCTGCACACTGGGGTTAAGGGCTGAGTGTGTGGGCACTTCTGAGCCTTGCTGTTACAAGTAGATTCAGTTGTCTGAAAAAACGCGTTTATTTCGGGCTGAAAAACACGTTTTGAAAACTGTGATGTTACTGCCCCATAACTTACATGGGGTTGACCAAACTTGCAGAAACATGTTTATTTCTGCTGATAAACACGTTTTGACCCTTTCTGCACACTGGGGTTAAGGGCTGAGTGTGTGGGCACTTCTGAGCCTTGCTGTTACAAGTAGATTCAGTTGCCTGAAAAATCGCGTTTATTTCGGGCTGAAAAACACGTTTTGAAAAGTGTGATGTTACTGACCCATAACTTACATGGGGTTGACCAAACTTGCAGAAACATGTTTATTTCTGCTGAAAAACACGTTTTGACCCTTTCTGCACACTGGGGTTAAGGGCTGAGTGTGTGGGCACTTCTGAGCCTTGCTGTTACAAGTAGATTCAGTTGCCTGAAAAAACGCGTTTATTTCGGGCTGAAAAACACGTTTTGAAAAGTGTGATGTTACTGACCCATAACTTACATGGGGTTGACCAAACTTGCAGAAACATGTTTATTTCTGCTGAAAAACACGTTTTGACCCTTTCTGCACACTGGGGTTAAGGCTGAGTGTGTGGGCACTTCTGAGCCTTGCTTTTACAAGTAGATTCAGTTGCCTGAAAAAACGCATTTATTTCGGGCTGAAAAACACGTTTTGAAAAGTGTGATGTTACTGACCCATAACTTACATGGGGTTGACCAAACTTGCAGAAACATGTTTATTTCTGCTGAAAAACACGTTTTGACCCTTTCTGCACACTGGGGTTAAGGGCTGAGTGTGTGGGCACTTCTGAGCCTTGCTGTTACAAGTAGATTCAGTTGCCTGAAAAAACGCGTTTATTTCGGGCTGAAAAACACGTTTTGAAAAGTGTGATGTTACTGACCCATAACTTACATGGGGTTGACCAAACTTGCAGAAACATGTTTATTTCTGCTGAAAAACACGTTTTGACACTTTCTGTACACTGGGGTTAAGGGCTGAGTGTGTGGGCTCTTCTGAGCCTAGCTATTACAAGGAGATTCAGTTGTCTCAAAAAACTCGTTTATTTCGGGCTGAAAAACACGTTTTGAAAAGTGTGATGTTACTGACCCATAACTTACATGGGGTTGACCAAACTTGCAGAAACATGTTTATTTCTGCTGAAAAACACGTTTTGACCCTTTCTGCACACTGGGGTTAAGGGCTTAGTGTGTGGGCACTTCTGAGCCTTGCTGTTACAAGTAGATTCAGTTGCCTGAAAAAACGCGTTTATTTCGGGCTGAAAAACACGTTTTGAAAAGTGTGATGTTACTGCCCCATAACTTACATGGGGTTGACCAAACTTGCAGAAACATGTTTATTTCTGCTGAAAAACAGGTTTTGACCCTTTCTGCACACTGGGGTTAAGGGCTGAGTGTGTGGGCACTTCTGAGCCTTGCTGTTACAAGTAGATTCAGTTGCCTGAAAAAACGCGTTTATTTCGGGCTGAAAAACACGTTTTGAAAAGTGTATTGTTACTGCCCCATAACTTACATGGGGTTGACCAAACTTGCAGAAACATGTTTATTTCTGCTGAAAAACATGTTTTGACACTTTCTGTACACTGGGGTTAAGGGCTGAGTGTGTGGGCTCTTCTGAGCCTTGCTATTACAAGGAGATTCAGTTGTCTGAAAAAACGCGTTTATTTCGGGCTGAAAAACACGTTTTGAAAAGTGTATTGTTACTGCCCCATAACTTACATGGGGTTGACCAAACTTGCAGAAACATGTTTATTTCTGCTGAAAAACACGTTTTGACACTTTCTGTACACTGGGGTTAAGGGCTGAGTGTGTGGGCTCTTCTGAGCCTTGCTATTACAAGGAGATTCAGTTGTCTGAAAAAACGCGTTTATTTCGGGCTGAAAAACACGTTTTGAAAAGTGTGATGTTACTGCCCCATAACTTACATGGGGTTGACCAAACTTGCAGAAACATGTTTATTTCTGCTGAAAAACAGGTTTTGACCCTTTCTGCACACTGGGGTTAAGGGCTGAGTGTGTGGGCACTTCTGAGCCTTGCTGTTACAAGTAGATTCAGTTGCCTGAAAAAACGCGTTTATTTCGGGCTGAAAAACACGTTTTGAAAAGTGTATTGTTACTGCCCCATAACTTACATGGGGTTGACCAAACTTGCAGAAACATGTTTATTTCTGCTGAAAAACACGTTTTGACACTTTCTGTACACTGGGGTTAAGGGCTGAGTGTGTGGGCTCTTCTGAGCCTTGCTATTACAAGGAGATTCAGTTGTCTGAAAAAACGCGTTTATTTCGGGCTGAAAAACACGTTTTTAAAAGTGTGATGTTACTGCCCCATAACTTACATGGGGTTGACCAAACTTGCAGAAACATGTTTATTTCTGCTGAAAAACACGTTTTGACCCTTTCTGCACACTGGGGTTAAGGGCTGAGTGTGTGGGCACTTCTGAGCCTTGCTGTTACAAGTAGATTCAGTTGTCTGAAAAAACGCGTTTATTTCGGGCTGAAAAACACGTTTTGAAAACTGTGATGTTACTGCCCCATAACTTACATGGGGTTGACCAAACTTGCAGAAACATGTTTATTTCTGCTGAAAAACACGTTTTGACACTTTCTGCACACTGGGGTTAAGGGCTGAGTGTGTGGGCACTTCTGAGCCTTGCTGTTACAAGTAGATTCAGTTGCCTGAAAAATCGCGTTTATTTCGGGCTGAAAAACACGTTTTGAAAAGTGTGATGTTACTGACCCATAACTTACATGGGGTTGACCAAACTTGCAGAAACATGTTTATTTCTGCTGAAAAACACGTTTTGACCCTTTCTGCACACTGGGGTTAAGGGCTGAGTGTGTGGGCACTTCTGAGCCTTGCTGTTACAAGTAGATTCAGTTGCCTGAAAAAACGCGTTTATTTCGGGCTGAAAAACACGTTTTGAAAAGTGTGATGTTACTGACCCATAACTTACATGGGGTTGACCAAACTTGCAGAAACATGTTTATTTCTGCTGAAAAACACGTTTTGACACTTTCTGTACACTGGGGTTAAGGGCTGAGTGTGTGGGCTCTTCTGAGCCTTGCTATTACAAGGAGATTCAGTTGTCTGAAAAAACGCGTTTATTTCGGGCTGAAAAACACGTTTTGAAAAGTGTGATGTTACTGCCCCATAACTTACATGGGGTTGACCAAACTTGCAGAAACATGTTTATTTCTGCTGAAAAACACGTTTTGACCCTTTCTGCACACTGGGGTTAAGGGCTGAGTGTGTGGGCACTTCTGAGCCTTGCTATTACAAGGAGATTCAGTTGTCTGAAAAAACGCGTTTATTTCAGGCTGAAAAACACGTTTTGAAAAGTGTGATGTTACTGACCCATAACTTACATGGGGTTGACCAAACTTGCAGAAACATGTTTATTTCTGCTGAAAAACACGTTTTGACCCTTTCTGCACACTGGGGTTAAGGGCTGAGTGTGTGGGCACTTCTGAGCCTTGCTGTTACAAGTAGATTCAGTTGTCTGAAAAAACGCGTTTATTTCGGGCTGAAAAACACGTTTTGAAAAGTGTGATGTTACTGCCCCATAACTTACATGGGGTTGACCAAACTTGCAGAAACATGTTTATTTCTGCTGATAAACACGTTTTGACACTTTCTGCACACTGGGGTTAAGGGCTGAGTGTGTGGGCACTTCTGAGCCTTGCTGTTACAAGTAGATTCAGTTGCCTGAAAAATCGCGTTTATTTCGGGCTGAAAAACACGTTTTGAAAAGTGTGATGTTACTGACCCATAACTTACATGGGGTTGACCAAACTTGCAGAAACATGTTTATTTCTGCTGAAAAACACGTTTTGACACTTTCTGTACACTGGGGTTAAGGGCTGAGTGTGTGGGCTCTTCTGAGCCTTGCTATTACAAGGAGATTCAGTTGTCTGAAAAAACGCGTTTATTTCGGGCTGAAAAACACGTTTTGAAAAGTGTGATGTTACTGACCCATAACTTACATGGGGTTGACCAAACTTGCAGAAACATGTTTATTTCTGCTGATAAACACGTTTTGACACTTTCTGCATACTGGGGTTAAGGGCTGAGTGTGTGGGCACTTCTGAGCCTTGCTGTTACAAGTAGATTCAGTTGCCTGAAAAATCGCGTTTATTTCGGGCTGAAAAACACGTTTTGAAAAGTGTGATGTTACTGACCCATAACTTACATGGGGTTGACCAAACTTGCAGAAACATGTTTATTTCTGCTGAAAAACACGTTTTGACCCTTTCTGCACACTGGGGTTAAGGGCTGAGTGTGTGGGCACTTCTGAGCCTTGCTGTTACAAGTAGATTCAGTTGCCTGAAAAAACGCGTTTATTTCGGGCTGAAAAACACGTTTTGAAAAGTGTGATGTTACTGACCCATAACTTACATGGGGTTGACCAAACTTGCAGAAACATGTTTATTTCTGCTGAAAAACACGTTTTGACCCTTTCTGCACACTGGGGTTAAGGGCTGAGTGTGTGGGCACTTCTGAGCCTTGCTTTTACAAGTAGATTCAGTTGCCTGAAAAAACGCATTTATTTCGGGCTGAAAAACACGTTTTGAAAAGTGTGATGTTACTGACCCATAACTTACATGGGGTTGACCAAACTTGCAGAAACATGTTTATTTCTGCTGAAAAACACGTTTTGACCCTTTCTGCACACTGGGGTTAAGGGCTGAGTGTGTGGGCACTTCTGAGCCTTGCTGTTACAAGTAGATTCAGTTGCCTGAAAAAACGCGTTTATTTCGGGCTGAAAAACACGTTTTGAAAAGTGTGATGTTACTGACCCATAACTTACATGGGGTTGACCAAACTTGCAGAAACATGTTTATTTCTGCTGAAAAACACGTTTTGACACTTTCTGTACACTGGGGTTAAGGGCTGAGTGTGTGGGCTCTTCTGAGCCTTGCTATTACAAGGAGATTCAGTTGTCTCAAAAAACTCGTTTATTTCGGGCTGAAAAACACGTTTTGAAAAGTGTGATGTTACTGACCCATAACTTACATGGGGTTGACCAAACTTGCAGAAACATGTTTATTTCTGCTGAAAAACACGTTTTGACCCTTTCTGCACACTGGGGTTAAGGGCTGAGTGTGTGGGCACTTCTGAGCCTTGCTGTTACAAGTAGATTCAGTTGCCTGAAAAAACGCGTTTATTTCGGGCTGAAAAACACGTTTTGAAAAGTGTATTGTTACTGCCCCATAACTTACATGGGGTTGACCAAACATGCAGAAACATGTTTATTTCTGCTGAAAAACACGTTTTGACACTTTCTGTACACTGGGGTTAAGGGCTGAGTGTGTGGGCTCTTCAGAGCCTTGCTATTACAAGGAGATTCAGTTGTCTGAAAAAACGCGTTTATTTCGGGCTGAAAAACACGTTTTGAAAAGTGTGATGTTACTGCCCCATAACTTACATGGGGTTGACCAAACTTGCAGAAACATGTTTATTTCTGCTGAAAAACACGTTTTGACCCTTTCTGCACACTGGGGTTAAGGGCTGAGTGTGTGGGCACTTCTGAGCCTTGCTGTTACAAGTAGATTCAGTTGCCTGAAAAAACGCGTTTATTTCGGGCTGAAAAACACGTTTTGAAAAGTGTATTGTTACTGCCCCATAACTTACATGGGGTTGACCAAACTTGCAGAAACATGTTTATTTCTGCTGAAAAACACGTTTTGACACTTTCTGTACACTGGGGTTAAGGGCTGAGTGTGTGGGCTCTTCTGAGCCTTGCTATTACAAGGAGATTCAGTTGTCTGAAAAAACGCGTTTATTTCGGGCTGAAAAACACGTTTTGAAAAGTGTGATGTTACTGCCCCATAACTTACATGGGGTTGACCAAACTTGCAGAAACATGTTTATTTCTGCTGAAAAACAGGTTTTGACCCTTTCTGCACACTGGGGTTAAGGGCTGAGTGTGTGGGCACTTCTGAGCCTTGCTGTTACAAGTAGATTCAGTTGCCTGAAAAAACGCGTTTATTTCGGGCTGAAAAACACGTTTTGAAAACTGTGATGTTACTGCCCCATAACTTACATGGGGTTGACCAAACTTGCAGAAACATGTTTATTTCTGCTGAAAAACACGTTTTGACCCTTTCTGCACACTGGGGTTAAGGGCTGAGTGTGTGGGCACTTCTGAGCCTTGCTGTTACAAGTAGATTCAGTTGCCTGAAAAAACGCGTTTATTTCGGGCTGAAAAACACGTTTTGAAAACTGTGATATTACTGCCCCATAACTTACATGGGGTTGACCAAACTTGCAGAAACATGTTTATTTCTGCTGAAAAACACGTTTTGACACTTTCTGTACACTGGGGTTAAGGTCTGAGTGTGTGGGCTCTTCTGAGCCTTGCTATTACAAGGAGATTCAGTTGTCTGAAAAAACGCGTTTATTTCGGGCTGAAAAACACGTTTTGAAAAGTGTGATGTTACTGCCCCATAACTTACATGGGGTTGACCAAACTTGCAGAAACATGTTTATTTCTGCTGAAAAACAGGTTTTGACCCTTTCTGCACACTGGGGTTAAGGGCTGAGTGTGTGGGCACTTCTGAGCCTTGCTGTTACAAGTAGATTCAGTTGCCTGAAAAAACGCGTTTATTTCGGGCTGAAAAACACGTTTTGAAAAGTGTGATGTTACTGACCCATAACTTACATGGGGTTGACCAAACTTGCAGAAACATGTTTATTTCTGCTGATAAACACGTTTTGACCCTTTCTGCACACTGGGGTTAAGGGCTGAGTGTGTGGGCACTTCTGAGCCTTGCTGTTACAAGTAGATTCAGTTGCCTGAAAAATCGCGTTTATTTCGGGCTGAAAAACACGTTTTGAAAAGTGTGATGTTACTGACCCATAACTTACATGGGGTTGACCAAACTTGCAGAAACATGTTTATTTCTGCTGAAAAACACGTTTTGACCCTTTCTGCACACTGGGGTTAAGGGCTGAGTGTGTGGGCACTTCTGAGCCTTGCTGTTACAAGTAGATTCAGTTGCCTGAAAAAACGCGTTTATTTCGGGCTGAAAAACACGTTTTGAAAAGTGTGATGTTACTGACCCATAACTTACATGGGGTTGACCAAACTTGCAGAAACATGTTTATTTCTGCTGAAAAACACGTTTTGACCCTTTCTGCACACTGGGGTTAAGGGCTGAGTGTGTGGGCACTTCTGAGCCTTGCTTTTACAAGTAGATTCAGTTGCCTGAAATAACGCATTTATTTCGGGCTGAAAAACACGTTTTGAAAAGTGTGATGTTACTGACCCATAACTTACATGGGGTTGACCAAACTTGCAGAAACATGTTTATTTCTGCTGAAAAACACGTTTTGACCCTTTCTGCACACTGGGGTTAAGGGCTGAGTGTGTGGGCACTTCTGAGCCTTGCTGTTACAAGTAGATTCAGTTGCCTGAAAAAACGCGTTTATTTCGGGCTGAAAAACACGTTTTGAAAAGTGTGATGTTACTGACCCATAACTTACATGGGGTTGACCAAACTTGCAGAAACATGTTTATTTCTGCTGAAAAACACGTTTTGACACTTTCTGTACACTGGGGTTAAGGGCTGAGTGTGTGGGCTCTTCTGAGCCTTGCTATTACAAGGAGATTCAGTTGTCTGAAAAAACGCGTTTATTTCGGGCTGAAAAACACGTTTTGAAAAGTGTGATGTTACTGCCCCATAACTTACATGGGGTTGACCAAACTTGCAGAAACATGTTTATTTCTGCTGAAAAACACGTTTTGACCCTTTCTGCACACTGGGGTTAAGGGCTGAGTGTGTGGGCACTTCTGAGCCTTGCTGTTACAAGTAGATTCAGTTGCCTGAAAAAACGCGTTTATTTCGGGCTGAAAAACACGTTTTGAAAAGTGTATTGTTACTGCCCCATAACTTACATGGGGTTGACCAAACATGCAGAAACATGTTTATTTCTGCTGAAAAACACGTTTTGACACTTTCTGTACACTGGGGTTAAGGGCTGAGTGTGTGGGCTCTTCTGAGCCTTGCTATTACAAGGAGATTCAGTTGTCTGAAAAAACGCGTTTATTTCGGGCTGAAAAACACGTTTTGAAAAGTGTGATGTTACTGCCCCATAACTTACATGGGGTTGACCAAACTTGCAGAAACATGTTTATTTCTGCTGAAAAACAGGTTTTGACCCTTTCTGCACACTGGGGTTAAGGGCTGAGTGTGTGGGCACTTCTGAGCCTTGCTGTTACAAGTAGATTCAGTTGCCTGAAAAAACGCGTTTATTTCGGGCTGAAAAACACGTTTTGAAAACTGTGATATTACTGCCCCATAACTTACATGGGGTTGACCAAACTTGCAGAAACATGTTTATTTCTGCTGAAAAACACGTTTTGACACTTTCTGTACACTGGGGTTAAGGTCTGAGTGTGTGGGCTCTTCTGAGCCTTGCTATTACAAGGAGATTCAGTTGTCTGAAAAAACGCGTTTATTTCGGGCTGAAAAACACGTTTTGAAAAGTGTGATGTTACTGCCCCATAACTTACATGGGGTTGACCAAACTTGCAGAAACATGTTTATTTCTGCTGAAAACAGGTTTTGACCCTTTCTGCACACTGGGGTTAAGGGCTGAGTGTGTGGGCACTTCTGAGCCTTGCTGTTACAAGTAGATTCAGTTGCCTGAAAAAACGCGTTTATTTCGGGCTGAAAAACACGTTTTGAAAACTGTGATATTACTGCCCCATAACTTACATGGGGTTGACCAAACTTGCAGAAACATGTTTATTTCTGCTGAAAAATACGTTTTGACACTTTCTGTACACTGGGGTTAAGGGCTGAGTGTGTGGGCTCTTCTGAGCCTTGCTATTACAAGGAGATTCAGTTGTCTGAAAAAAACGCGTTTATTTCGGGCTGAAAAACACGTTTTGAAAAGTGTGATGTTACTGCCCCATAACTTACATGGGGTTGACCAAACTTGCAGAAACATGTTTATTTCTGCTGAAAAACACGTTTTGACCCTTTCTGCACACTGGGGTTAAGGGCTGAGTGTGTGGGCACTTCTGAGCCTTGCTGTTACAAGTAGGTTCAGTTGTCTGAAAAAACGCGTTTATTTCGGGCTGAAAAACACGTTTTGAAAATTGTGATGTTACTGCCCCATAACTTACATGGGGTTGACCAAACTTGCAGAAACATGTTTATTTCTGCTGAAAAACACGTTTTGACACTTTCTGCACACTGGGGTTAAGGGCTGAGTGTGTGGGCACTTCTGAGCCTTGCTGTTACAAGTAGATTCAGTTGCCTGAAAAATCGCGTTTATTTCGGGCTGAAAAACACGTTTTGAAAAGTGTGATGTTACTGCCCCATAACTTACATGGGGTTGACCAAACTTGCAGAAACATGTTTATTTCTGCTGAAAAACACGTTTTGACCCTTTCTGCACACTGGGGTTAAGGGCTGAGTGTGTGGGCACTTCTGAGCCTTGCTGTTACAAGTAGATTCAGTTGCCTGAAAAAACGCGTTTATTTCGGGCTGAAAAACACGTTTTGAAAAGTGTATTGTTACTGCCCCATAACTTACATGGGGTTGACCAAACTTGCAGAAACATGTTTATTTCTGCTGAAAAACACGTTTTGACACTTTCTGTACACTGGGGTTAAGGGCTGAGTGTGTGGGCTCTTCTGAGCCTTGCTATTACAAGGAGATTCAGTTGTCTGAAAAAACGCGTTTATTTCGGGCTGAAAAACACGTTTTGAAAAGTGTGATGTTACTGACCCATAACTTACATGGGGTTGACCAAACTTGCAGAAACATGTTTATTTCTGCTGAAAAACACGTTTTGACCCTTTCTGCACACTGGGGTTAAGGGCTGAGTGTGTGGGCACTTCTGAGCCTTGCTGTTACAAGTAGATTCAGTTGCCTGAAAAAACGCGTTTATTTCGGGCTGAAAAACACGTTTTGAAAACTGTGATATTACTGCCCCATAACTTACATGGGGTTGACCAAACTTGCAGAAACATGTTTATTTCTGCTGAAAAACACGTTTTGACACTTTCTGTACACTGGGGTTAAGGGCTGAGTGTGTGGGCTCTTCTGAGCCTTGCTATTACAAGGAGATTCAGTTGTCTGAAAAAAACGCGTTTATTTCGGGCTGAAAAACACGTTTTGAAAAGTGTGATGTTACTGCCCCATAACTTACATGGGGTTGACCAAACTTGCAGAAACATGTTTATTTCTGCTGAAAAACACGTTTTGACCCTTTCTGCACACTGGGGTTAAGGGCTGAGTGTGTGGGCACTTCTGAGCCTTGCTGTTACAAGTAGATTCAGTTGTCTGAAAAAACGCGTTTATTTCGGGCTGAAAAACACGTTTTGAAAATTGTGATGTTACTGCCCCATAACTTACATGGGGTTGACCAAACTTGCAGAAACATGTTTATTTCTGCTGAAAAACACGTTTTGACACTTTCTGCACACTGGGGTTAAGGGCTGAGTGTGTGGGCACTTCTGAGCCTTGCTGTTACAAGTAGATTCAGTTGCCTGAAAAATCGCGTTTATTTCGGGCTGAAAAACACGTTTTGAAAAGTGTGATGTTACTGACCCATAACTTACATGGGGTTGACCAAACTTGCAGAAACATGTTTATTTCTGCTGAAAAACACGTTTTGACCCTTTCTGCACACTGGGGTTAAGGGCTGAGTGTGTGGGCACTTCTGAGCCTTGCTGTTACAAGTAGATTCAGTTGCCTGAAAAAACGCGTTTATTTCGGGCTGAAAAACACGTTTTGAAAAGTGTGATGTTACTGACCCATAACTTACATGGGGTTGACCAAACTTGCAGAAACATGTTTATTTCTGCTGAAAAACACGTTTTGACCCTTTCTGCACACTGGGGTTAAGGGCTGAGTGTGTGGGCTCTTCTGAGCCTTGCTATTACAAGGAGATTCAGTTGTCTGAAAAAACGCGTTTATTTCGGGCTGAAAAACACGTTTTGAAAAGTGTGATGTTACTGCCCCATAACTTACATGGGGTTGACCAAACTTGCAGAAACATGTTTATTTCTGCTGAAAAACACGTTTTGACCCTTTCTGCACACTGGGGTTAAGGGCTGAGTGTGTGGGCACTTCTGAGCCTTGCTGTTACAAGTAGATTCAGTTGCCTGAAAAAACGCGTTTATTTCGGGCTGAAAAACACGTTTTGAAAAGTGTATTGTTACTGCCCCATAACTTACATGGGGTTGACCAAACATGCAGAAACATGTTTATTTCTGCTGAAAAACACGTTTTGACACTTTCTGTACACTGGGGTTAAGGGCTGAGTGTGTGGGCTCTTCTGAGCCTTGCTATTACAAGGAGATTCAGTTGTCTGAAAAAACGCGTTTATTTCGGGCTGAAAAACACGTTTTGAAAAGTGTGATGTTACTGCCCCATAACTTACATGGGGTTGACCAAACTTGCAGAAACATGTTTATTTCTGCTGAAAAACAGGTTTTGACCCTTTCTGCACACTGGGGTTAAGGGCTGAGTGTGTGGGCACTTCTGAGCCTTGCTGTTACAAGTAGATTCAGTTGCCTGAAAAAACGCGTTTATTTCGGGCTGAAAACACGTTTTGAAAACTGTGATATTACTGCCCCATAACTTACATGGGGTTGACCAAACTTGCAGAAACATGTTTATTTCTGCTGAAAAACACGTTTTGACACTTTCTGTACACTGGGGTTAAGGTCTGAGTGTGTGGGCTCTTCTGAGCCTTGCTATTACAAGGAGATTCAGTTGTCTGAAAAAACGCGTTTATTTCGGGCTGAAAAACACGTTTTGAAAAGTGTGATGTTACTGCCCCATAACTTACATGGGGTTGACCAAACTTGCAGAAACATGTTTATTTCTGCTGAAAAACAGGTTTTGACCCTTTCTGCACACTGGGGTTAAGGGCTGAGTGTGTGGGCACTTCTGAGCCTTGCTGTTACAAGTAGATTCAGTTGCCTGAAAAAACGCGTTTATTTCGGGCTGAAAAACACGTTTTGAAAACTGTGATATTACTGCCCCATAACTTACATGGGGTTGACCAAACTTGCAGAAACATGTTTATTTCTGCTGAAAAACACGTTTTGACACTTTCTGTACACTGGGGTTAAGGGCTGAGTGTGTGGGCTCTTCTGAGCCTTGCTATTACAAGGAGATTCAGTTGTCTGAAAAAAACGCGTTTATTTCGGGCTGAAAAACACGTTTTGAAAAGTGTGATGTTACTGCCCCATAACTTACATGGGGTTGACCAAACTTGCAGAAACATGTTTATTTCTGCTGAAAAACACGTTTTGACCCTTTCTGCACACTGGGGTTAAGGGCTGAGTGTGTGGGCACTTCTGAGCCTTGCTGTTACAAGTAGATTCAGTTGTCTGAAAAAACGCGTTTATTTCGGGCTGAAAAACACGTTTTGAAAATTGTGATGTTACTGCCCCATAACTTACATGGGGTTGACCAAACTTGCAGAAACATGTTTATTTCTGCTGAAAAACACGTTTTGACACTTTCTGCACACTGGGGTTAAGGGCTGAGTGTGTGGGCACTTCTGAGCCTTGCTGTTACAAGTAGATTCAGTTGCCTGAAAAATCGCGTTTATTTCGGGCTGAAAAACACGTTTTGAAAAGTGTGATGTTACTGCCCCATAACTTACATGGGGTTGACCAAACTTGCAGAAACATGTTTATTTCTGCTGAAAAACACGTTTTGACCCTTTCTGCACACTGGGGTTAAGGGCTGAGTGTGTGGGCACTTCTGAGCCTTGCTGTTACAAGTAGATTCAGTTGCCTGAAAAAACGCGTTTATTTCGGGCTGAAAAACACGTTTTGAAAAGTGTATTGTTACTGCCCCATAACTTACATGGGGTTGACCAAACTTGCAGAAACATGTTTATTTCTGCTGAAAAACACGTTTTGACACTTTCTGTACACTGGGGTTAAGGGCTGAGTGTGTGGGCTCTTCTGAGCCTTGCTATTACAAGGAGATTCAGTTGTCTGAAAAAACGCGTTTATTTCGGGCTGAAAAACACGTTTTGAAAAGTGTGATGTTACTGACCCATAACTTACATGGGGTTGACCAAACTTGCAGAAACATGTTTATTTCTGCTGAAAAACACGTTTTGACCCTTTCTGCACACTGGGGTTAAGGGCTGAGTGTGTGGGCACTTCTGAGCCTTGCTGTTACAAGTAGATTCAGTTGCCTGAAAAAACGCGTTTATTTCGGGCTGAAAAACACGTTTTGAAAACTGTGATATTACTGCCCCATAACTTACATGGGGTTGACCAAACTTGCAGAAACATGTTTATTTCTGCTGAAAAACACGTTTTGACACTTTCTGTACACTGGGGTTAAGGGCTGAGTGTGTGGGCTCTTCTGAGCCTTGCTATTACAAGGAGATTCAGTTGTCTGAAAAAAACGCGTTTATTTCGGGCTGAAAAACACGTTTTGAAAAGTGTGATGTTACTGCCCCATAACTTACATGGGGTTGACCAAACTTGCAGAAACATGTTTATTTCTGCTGAAAAACACGTTTTGACCCTTTCTGCACACTGGGGTTAAGGGCTGAGTGTGTGGGCACTTCTGAGCCTTGCTGTTACAAGTAGATTCAGTTGTCTGAAAAAACGCGTTTATTTCGGGCTGAAAAACACGTTTTGAAAATTGTGATGTTACTGCCCCATAACTTACATGGGGTTGACCAAACTTGCAGAAACATGTTTATTTCTGCTGAAAAACACGTTTTGACACTTTCTGCACACTGGGGTTAAGGGCTGAGTGTGTGGGCACTTCTGAGCCTTGCTGTTACAAGTAGATTCAGTTGCCTGAAAAATCGCGTTTATTTCGGGCTGAAAAACACGTTTTGAAAAGTGTGATGTTACTGACCCATAACTTACATGGGGTTGACCAAACTTGCAGAAACATGTTTATTTCTGCTGAAAAACACGTTTTGACCCTTTCTGCACACTGGGGTTAAGGGCTGAGTGTGTGGGCACTTCTGAGCCTTGCTGTTACAAGTAGATTCAGTTGCCTGAAAAAACGCGTTTATTTCGGGCTGAAAAACACGTTTTGAAAAGTGTGATGTTACTGACCCATAACTTACATGGGGTTGACCAAACTTGCAGAAACATGTTTATTTCTGCTGAAAAACACGTTTTGACCCTTTCTGCACACTGGGGTTAAGGGCTGAGTGTGTGGGCACTTCTGAGCCTTGCTTTTACAAGTAGATTCAGTTGCCTGAAAAAACGCGTTTATTTCGGGCTGAAAAACACGTTTTGAAAAGTGTGATGTTACTGACCCATAACTTACATGGGGTTGACCAAACTTGCAGAAACATGTTTATTTCTGCTGAAAAACACGTTTTGACCCTTTCTGCACACTGGGGTTAAGGGCTTAGTGTGTGGGCACTTCTGAGCCTTGCTGTTACAAGTAGATTCAGTTGCCTGAAAAAACGCGTTTATTTCGGGCTGAAAAACACGTTTTGAAAAGTGTGATGTTACTGCCCCATAACTTACATGGGGTTGACCAAACTTGCAGAAACATGTTTATTTCTGCTGAAAAACAGGTTTTGACCCTTTCTGCACACTGGGGTTAAGGGCTGAGTGTGTGGGCACTTCTGAGCCTTGCTGTTACAAGTAGATTCAGTTGCCTGAAAAAACGCGTTTATTTCGGGCTGAAAAACACGTTTTGAAAAGTGTATTGTTACTGCCCCATAACTTACATGGGGTTGACCAAACTTGCAGAAACATGTTTATTTCTGCTGAAAAACACGTTTTGACACTTTCTGTACACTGGGGTTAAGGGCTGAGTGTGTGGGCTCTTCTGAGCCTTGCTATTACAAGGAGATTCAGTTGTCTGAAAAAACGCGTTTATTTCGGGCTGAAAAACACGTTTTGAAAAGTGTGATGTTACTGCCCCATAACTTACATGGGGTTGACCAAACTTGCAGAAACATGTTTATTTCTGCTGAAAAACAGGTTTTGACCCTTTCTGCACACTGGGGTTAAGGG
>NW_027168104.1:0-65765 GCF_040954835.1 Lepisosteus oculatus
GGAGATTCAGTTGTCTGAAAAAACGCGTTTATTTCGGGCTGAAAAACACGTTTTGAAAAGTGTGATGTTACTGCCCCATAACTTACATGGGGTTGACCAAACTTGCAGAAACATGTTTATTTCTGCTGAAAAACACGTTTTGACCCTTTCTGCACACTGGGGTTAAGGGCTGAGTGTGTGGGCTCTTCTGAGCCTTGCTGTTACAAGTAGATTCAGTTGCCTGAAAAAACGCGTTTATTTCGGGCTGAAAAACACGTTTTGAAAAGTGTTCTGTTACTGCCCCATAACTTACATGGGGTTGACCAAACTTGCAGAAACATGTTTATTTCTGCTGAAAAACACGTTTTGACACTTTCTGTACACTGGGGTTAAGGGCTGAGTGTGTGGGCTCTTCTGAGCCTTGCTGTTACAAGGAGATTCAGTTGTCTGAAAAAACGCGTTTATTTCGGGCTGAAAAACACGTTTTGAAAAGTGTTCTGTTACTGCCCCATAACTTACATGGGGTTGACCAAACTTGCAGAAACATGTTTATTTCTGCTGAAAAACACGTTTTGACCCTTTCTGCACACTGGGGTTAAGGGCTGAGTGTGTGGGCTCTTCTGAGCCTTGCTGTTACAAGTAGATTCAGTTGCCTGAAAAAACGCGTTTATTTCGGGCTGAAAAACACGTTTTGAAAAGTGTGATGTTACTGCCCCATAACTTACATGGGGTTGACCAAACTTGCAGAAACATGTTTATTTCTGCTGAAAAACACGTTTTGACACTTTCTGTACACTGGGTTAAGGGCTGAGTGTGTGGGCTCTTCTGAGCCTTGCTGTTACAAGGAGATTCAGTTGTCTGAAAAAACGCGTTTATTTCGGGCTGAAAAACACGTTTTGAAAAGTGTGATGTTACTGCCCCATAACTTACATGGGGTTGACCAAACTTGCAGAAACATGTTTATTTCTGCTGAAAAACACGTTTTGACCCTTTCTGCACAATGGGGTTAAGGGCTGAGTGTGTGGGCTCTTCTGAGCCTTGCTGTTACAAGGAGATTCAGTTGTCTGAAAAAACGCGTTTATTTCGGGCTGAAAAACACGTTTTGAAAAGTGTGATGTTACTGCCCCATAACTTACATGGGGTTGACCAAACTTGCAGAAACATGTTTATTTCTGCTGAAAAACACGTTTTGACCCTTTCTGCACACTGGGGTTAAGGGCTGAGTGTGTGGGCTCTTCTGAGCCTTGCTGTTACAAGTAGATTCAGTTGCCTGAAAAAACGCGTTTATTTCGGGCTGAAAAACACGTTTTGAAAAGTGTGATGTTACTGCCCCATAACTTACATGGGGTTGACCAAACTTGCAGAAACATGTTTATTTCTGCTGAAAAACACGTTTTGACCCTTTCTGCACAATGGGGTTAAGGGCTGAGTGTGTGGGCTCTTCTGAGCCTTGCTGTTACAAGTAGATTCAGTTGCCTGAAAAAACGCGTTTATTTCGGGCTGAAAAACACGTTTTGAAAAGTGTGATGTTACTGCCCCATAACTTACATGGGGTTGACCAAACTTGCAGAAACATGTTTATTTCTGCTGAAAAACACGTTTTGACACTTTCTGTACACTGGGGTTAAGGGCTGAGTGTGTGGGCTCTTCTGAGCCTTGCTGTTACAAGGAGATTCAGTTGTCTGAAAAAACGCGTTTATTTCGGGCTGAAAAACACGTTTTGAAAAGTGTTCTGTTACTGCCCCATAACTTACATGGGGTTGACCAAACTTGCAGAAACATGTTTATTTCTGCTGAAAAACACGTTTTGACACTTTCTGTACACTGGGGTTAAGGGCTGAGTGTGTGGGCTCTTCTGAGCCTTGCTGTTACAAGGAGATTCAGTTGTCTGAAAAAACGCGTTTATTTCGGGCTGAAAAACACGTTTTGAAAAGTGTGATGTTACTGCCCCATAACTTACATGGGGTTGACCAAACTTGCAGAAACATGTTTATTTCTGCTGAAAAACACGTTTTGACCCTTTCTGCACACTGGGGTTAAGGGCTGAGTGTGTGGGCTCTTCTGAGCCTTGCTGTTACAAGTAGATTCAGTTGCCTGAAAAAACGCGTTTATTTCGGGCTGAAAAACACGTTTTGAAAAGTGTGATGTTACTGCCCCATAACTTACATGGGGTTGACCAAACTTGCAGAAACATGTTTATTTCTGCTGAAAAACACGTTTTGACTCTTTCTGCACAATGGGGTTAAGGGCTGAGTGTGTGGGCTCTTCTGAGCCTTGCTGTTACAAGTAGATTCAGTTGCCTGAAAAAACGCGTTTATTTCGGGCTGAAAAACACGTTTTGAAAAGTGTGATGTTACTGCCCCATAACTTACATGGGGTTGACCAAACTTGCAGAAACATGTTTATTTCTGCTGAAAAACACGTTTTGACCCTTTCTGCACACTGGGGTTAAGGGCTGAGTGTGTGGGCTCTTCTGACCCTTGCTGTTACAAGTAGATTCAGTTGCCTGAAAAAACGCGTTTATTTCGGGCTGAAAAACACGTTTTGAAAAGTGTTCTGTTACTGCCCCATAACTTACATGGGGTTGACCAAACTTGCAGAAACATGTTTATTTCTGCTGAAAAACACGTTTTGACACTTTCTGTACACTGGGGTTAAGGGCTGAGTGTGTGGGCTCTTCTGAGCCTTGCTGTTACAAGGAGATTCAGTTGTCTGAAAAAACGCGTTTATTTCGGGCTGAAAAACACGTTTTGAAAAGTGTTCTGTTACTGCCCCATAACTTACATGGGGTTGACCAAACTTGCAGAAACATGTTTATTTCTGCTGAAAAACACGTTTTGACCCTTTCTGCACACTGGGGTTAAGGGCTGAGTGTGTGGGCTCTTCTGAGCCTTGCTGTTACAAGTAGATTCAGTTGCCTGAAAAAACGCGTTTATTTCGGGCTGAAAAACACGTTTTGAAAAGTGTGATGTTACTGCCCCATAACTTACATGGGGTTGACCAAACTTGCAGAAACATGTTTATTTCTGCTGAAAAACACGTTTTGACACTTTCTGTACACTGGGGTTAAGGGCTGAGTGTGTGGGCTCTTCTGAGCCTTGCTGTT
Organism: Lepisosteus oculatus; assembly: GCF_040954835.1. Lineage (NCBI taxonomy): Eukaryota > Metazoa > Chordata > Actinopteri > Semionotiformes > Lepisosteidae > Lepisosteus > Lepisosteus oculatus. Next base: position 3,086 of record NW_027168104.1, read on the forward strand.
ACAAGGAGATTCAGTTGTCTGAAAAAACGCGTTTATTTCGGGCTGAAAAACACGTTTTGAAAAGTGTGATGTTACTGCCCCATAACTTACATGGGGTTGACCAAACTTGCAGAAACATGTTTATTTCTGCTGAAAAACACGTTTTGACCCTTTCTGCACAATGGGGTTAAGGGCTGAGTGTGTGGGCTCTTCTGAGCCTTGCTGTTACAAGGAGATTCAGTTGTCTGAAAAAACGCGTTTATTTCGGGCTGAAAAACACGTTTTGAAAAGTGTGATGTTACTGCCCCATAACTTACATGGGGTTGACCAAACTTGCAGAAACATGTTTATTTCTGCTGAAAAACACGTTTTGACCCTTTCTGCACACTGGGGTTAAGGGCTGAGTGTGTGGGCTCTTCTGAGCCTTGCTGTTACAAGTAGATTCAGTTGCCTGAAAAAACGCGTTTATTTCGGGCTGAAAAACACGTTTTGAAAAGTGTGATGTTACTGCCCCATAACTTACATGGGGTTGACCAAACTTGCAGAAACATGTTTATTTCTGCTGAAAAACACGTTTTGACCCTTTCTGCACAATGGGGTTAAGGGCTGAGTGTGTGGGCTCTTCTGAGCCTTGCTGTTACAAGTAGATTCAGTTGCCTGAAAAAACGCGTTTATTTCGGGCTGAAAAACACGTTTTGAAAAGTGTGATGTTACTGCCCCATAACTTACATGGGGTTGACCAAACTTGCAGAAACATGTTTATTTCTGCTGAAAAACACGTTTTGACACTTTCTGTACACTGGGGTTAAGGGCTGAGTGTGTGGGCTCTTCTGAGCCTTGCTGTTACAAGGAGATTCAGTTGTCTGAAAAAAACGCGTTTATTTCGGGCTGAAAAACACGTTTTGAAAAGTGTTCTGTTACTGCCCCATAACTTACATGGGGTTGACCAAACTTGCAGAAACATGTTTATTTCTGCTGAAAAACACGTTTTGACACTTTCTGTACACTGGGGTTAAGGGCTGAGTGTGTGGGCTCTTCTGAGCCTTGCTGTTACAAGGAGATTCAGTTGTCTGAAAAAACGCGTTTATTTCGGGCTGAAAAACACGTTTTGAAAAGTGTGATGTTACTGCCCCATAACTTACATGGGGTTGACCAAACTTGCAGAAACATGTTTATTTCTGCTGAAAAACACGTTTTGACCCTTTCTGCACACTGGGGTTAAGGGCTGAGTGTGTGGGCTCTTCTGAGCCTTGCTGTTACAAGTAGATTCAGTTGCCTGAAAAAACGCGTTTATTTCGGGCTGAAAAACACGTTTTGAAAAGTGTGATGTTACTGCCCCATAACTTACATGGGGTTGACCAAACTTGCAGAAACATGTTTATTTCTGCTGAAAAACACGTTTTGACTCTTTCTGCACAATGGGGTTAAGGGCTGAGTGTGTGGGCTCTTCTGAGCCTTGCTGTTACAAGTAGATTCAGTTGCCTGAAAAAACGCGTTTATTTCGGGCTGAAAAACACGTTTTGAAAAGTGTGATGTTACTGCCCCATAACTTACATGGGGTTGACCAAACTTGCAGAAACATGTTTATTTCTGCTGAAAAACACGTTTTGACCCTTTCTGCACACTGGGGTTAAGGGCTGAGTGTGTGGGCTCTTCTGACCCTTGCTGTTACAAGTAGATTCAGTTGCCTGAAAAAACGCGTTTATTTCGGGCTGAAAAACACGTTTTGAAAAGTGTTCTGTTACTGCCCCATAACTTACATGGGGTTGACCAAACTTGCAGAAACATGTTTATTTCTGCTGAAAAACACGTTTTGACACTTTCTGTACACTGGGGTTAAGGGCTGAGTGTGTGGGCTCTTCTGAGCCTTGCTGTTACAAGTAGATTCAGTTGCCTGAAAAAACGCGTTTATTTCGGGCTGAAAAACACGTTTTGAAAAGTGTGATGTTACTGCCCCATAACTTACATGGGGTTGACCAAACTTGCAGAAACATGTTTATTTCTGCTGAAAAACACGTTTTGACACTTTCTGTACACTGGGGTTAAGGGCTGAGTGTGTGGGCTCTTCTGAGCCTTGCTGTTACAAGGAGATTCAGTTGTCTGAAAAAACGCGTTTATTTCGGGCTGAAAAACACGTTTTGAAAAGTGTGATGTTACTGCCCCATAACTTACATGGGGTTGACCAAACTTGCAGAAACATGTTTATTTCTGCTGAAAAACACGTTTTGACCCTTTCTGCACACTGGGGTTAAGGGCTGAGTGTGTGGGCTCTTCTGAGCCTTGCTGTTACAAGTAGATTCAGTTGCCTGAAAAAACGCGTTTATTTCGGGCTGAAAAACACGTTTTGAAAAGTGTGATGTTACTGCCCCATAACTTACATGGGGTTGACCAAACTTGCAGAAACATGTTTATTTCTGCTGAAAAACACGTTTTGACCCTTTCTGCACAATGGGGTTAAGGGCTGAGTGTGTGGGCTCTTCTGAGCCTTGCTGTTACAAGTAGATTCAGTTGCCTGAAAAAACGCGTTTATTTCGGGCTGAAAAACACGTTTTGAAAAGTGTGATGTTACTGCCCCATAACTTACATGGGGTTGACCAAACTTGCAGAAACATGTTTATTTCTGCTGAAAAACATGTTTTGACACTTTCTGTACACTGGGGTTAAGGGCTGAGTGTGTGGGCTCTTCTGAGCCTTGCTGTTACAAGGAGATTCAGTTGTCTGAAAAAACGCGTTTATTTCGGGCTGAAAAACACGTTTTGAAAAGTGTTCTGTTACTGCCCCATAACTTACATGGGGTTGACCAAACTTGCAGAAACATGTTTATTTCTGCTGAAAAACACGTTTTGACACTTTCTGTACACTGGGGTTAAGGGCTGAGTGTGTGGGCTCTTCTGAGCCTTGCTGTTACAAGGAGATTCAGTTGTCTGAAAAAACGCGTTTATTTCGGGCTGAAAAACACGTTTTGAAAAGTGTGATGTTACTGCCCCATAACTTACATGGGGTTGACCAAACTTGCAGAAACATGTTTATTTCTGCTGAAAAACACGTTTTGACCCTTTCTGCACACTGGGGTTAAGGGCTGAGTGTGTGGGCTCTTCTGAGCCTTGCTGTTACAAGTAGATTCAGTTGCCTGAAAAAACGCGTTTATTTCGGGCTGAAAAACACGTTTTGAAAAGTGTGATGTTACTGCCCCATAACTTACATGGGGTTGACCAAACTTGCAGAAACATGTTTATTTCTGCTGAAAAACACGTTTTGACTCTTTCTGCACAATGGGGTTAAGGGCTGAGTGTGTGGGCTCTTCTGAGCCTTGCTGTTACAAGTAGATTCAGTTGCCTGAAAAAACGCGTTTATTTCGGGCTGAAAAACACGTTTTGAAAAGTGTGATGTTACTGCCCCATAACTTACATGGGGTTGACCAAACTTGCAGAAACATGTTTATTTCTGCTGAAAAACACGTTTTGACCCTTTCTGCACACTGGGGTTAAGGGCTGAGTGTGTGGGCTCTTCTGACCCTTGCTGTTACAAGTAGATTCAGTTGCCTGAAAAAACGCGTTTATTTCGGGCTGAAAAACACGTTTTGAAAAGTGTTCTGTTACTGCCCCATAACTTACATGGGGTTGACCAAACTTGCAGAAACATGTTTATTTCTGCTGAAAAACACGTTTTGACACTTTCTGTACACTGGGGTTAATGGCTGAGTGTGTGGGCTCTTCTTAGCCTTGCTGTTACAAGGAGATTCAGTTGTCTGAAAAAACGCGTTTATTTCGGGCTGAAAAACACGTTTTGAAAAGTGTGATGTTACTGCCCCATAACTTACATGGGGTTGACCAAACTTGCAGAAACATGTTTATTTCTGCTGAAAAACACGTTTTGACCCTTTCTGCACACTGGGGTTAAGGGCTGAGTGTGTGGGCTCTTCTGAGCCTTGCTGTTACAAGTAGATTCAGTTGCCTGAAAAAACGCGTTTATTTCGTGCTGAAAAACACGTTTTGAAAAGTGTGATGTTACTGCCCCATAACTTACATGGGGTTGACCAAACTTGCAGAAACATGTTTATTTCTGCTGAAAAACACGTTTTGACACTTTCTGTACACTGGGGTTAAGGGCTGAGTGTGTGGGCTCTTCTGAGCCTTGCTGTTACAAGGAGATTCAGTTGTGTGAAAAAAACGCGTTTATTTCGGGCTGAAAAACACGTTTTGAAAAGTGTGATGTTACTGCCCCATAACTTACATGGGGTTGACCAAACTTGCAGAAACATGTTTATTTCTGCTGAAAAACACGTTTTGACCCTTTCTGCACAATGGGGTTAAGGGCTGAGTGTGTGGGTCTTCTGAGCCTTGCTGTTACAAGGAGATTCAGTTGTCTGAAAAAACGCGTTTATTTCGGGCTGAAAAACACGTTTTGAAAAGTGTGATGTTACTGCCCCATAACTTACATGGCGTTGACCAAACTTGCAGAAACATGTTTATTTCTGCTGAAAAACACGTTTTGACCCTTTCTGCACACTGGGGTTAAGGGCTGAGTGTGTGGGCTCTTCTGAGCCTTGCTGTTACAAGTAGATTCAGTTGCCTGAAAAAACGCGTTTATTTCGGGCTGAAAAACACGTTTTGAAAAGTGTTCTGTTACTGCCCCATAACTTACATGGGGTTGACCAAACTTGCAGAAACATGTTTATTTCTGCTGAAAAACACGTTTTGACACTTTCTGTACACTGGGGTTAAGGGCTGAGTGTGTGGGCTCTTCTGAGCCTTGCTGTTACAAGGAGATTCAGTTGTCTGAAAAAACGCGTTTATTTCGGGCTGAAAAACACGTTTTGAAAAGTGTGATGTTACTGCCCCATAACTTACATGGGGTTGACCAAACTTGCAGAAACATGTTTATTTCTGCTGAAAAACACGTTTTGACCCTTTCTGCACAATGGGGTTAAGGGCTGAGTGTGTGGGCTCTTCTGAGCCTTGCTGTTACAAGGAGATTCAGTTGTCTGAAAAAACGCGTTTATTTCGGGCTGAAAAACACGTTTTGAAAAGTGTGATGTTACTGCCCCATAACTTACATGGGGTTGACCAAACTTGCAGAAACATGTTTATTTCTGCTGAAAAACACGTTTTGACCCTTTCTGCACACTGGGGTTAAGGGCTGAGTGTGTGGGCTCTTCTGAGCCTTGCTGTTACAAGTAGATTCAGTTGCCTGAAAAAACGCGTTTATTTCGGGCTGAAAAACACGTTTTGAAAAGTGTTCTGTTACTGCCCCATAACTTACATGGGGTTGACCAAACTTGCAGAAACATGTTTATTTCTGCTGAAAAACACGTTTTGACACTTTCTGTACACTGGGGTTAATGGCTGAGTGTGTGGGCTCTTCTTAGCCTTGCTGTTACAAGGAGATTCAGTTGTCTGAAAAAACGCGTTTATTTCGGGCTGAAAAACACGTTTTGAAAAGTGTGATGTTACTGCCCCATAACTTACATGGGGTTGACCAAACTTGCAGAAACATGTTTATTTCTGCTGAAAAACACGTTTTGACCCTTTCTGCACACTGGGGTTAAGGGCTGAGTGTGTGGGCTCTTCTGAGCCTTGCTGTTACAAGTAGATTCAGTTGCCTGAAAAAACGCGTTTATTTCGTGCTGAAAAACACGTTTTGAAAAGTGTGATGTTACTGCCCCATAACTTACATGGGGTTGACCAAACTTGCAGAAACATGTTTATTTCTGCTGAAAAACACGTTTTGACACTTTCTGTACACTGGGGTTAAGGGCTGAGTGTGTGGGCTCTTCTGAGCCTTGCTGTTACAAGGAGATTCAGTTGTGTGAAAAAAACGCGTTTATTTCGGGCTGAAAAACACGTTTTGAAAAGTGTGATGTTACTGCCCCATAACTTACATGGGGTTGACCAAACTTGCAGAAACATGTTTATTTCTGCTGAAAAACACGTTTTGACCCTTTCTGCACAATGGGGTTAAGGGCTGAGTGTGTGGGTCTTCTGAGCCTTGCTGTTACAAGGAGATTCAGTTGTCTGAAAAAACGCGTTTATTTCGGGCTGAAAAACACGTTTTGAAAAGTGTGATGTTACTGCCCCATAACTTACATGGCGTTGACCAAACTTGCAGAAACATGTTTATTTCTGCTGAAAAACACGTTTTGACCCTTTCTGCACACTGGGGTTAAGGGCTGAGTGTGTGGGCTCTTCTGAGCCTTGCTGTTACAAGTAGATTCAGTTGCCTGAAAAAACGCGTTTATTTCGGGCTGAAAAACACGTTTTGAAAAGTGTGATGTTACTGCCCCATAACTTACATGGGGTTGACCAAACTTGCAGAAACATGTTTATTTCTGCTGAAAAACACGTTTTGACACTTTCTGTACACTGGGGTTAAGGGCTGAGTGTGTGGGCTCTTCTGAGCCTTGCTGTTACAAGGAGATTCAGTTGTCTGAAAAAACGCGTTTATTTCGGGCTGAAAAACACGTTTTGAAAAGTGTGATGTTACTGCCCCATAACTTACATGGGGTTGACCAAACTTGCAGAAACATGTTTATTTCTGCTGAAAAACACGTTTTGACCCTTTCTGCACAATGGGGTTAAGGGCTGAGTGTGTGGGCTCTTCTGAGCCTTGCTGTTACAAGTAGATTCAGTTGCCTGAAAAAACGCGTTTATTTCGGGCTGAAAAACACGTTTTGAAAAGTGTGATGTTACTGCCCCATAACTTACATGGGGTTGACCAAACTTGCAGAAACATGTTTATTTCTGCTGAAAAACACGTTTTGACTCTTTCTGCACAATGGGGTTAAGGGCTGAGTGTGTGGGCTCTTCTGAGCCTTGCTGTTACAAGTAGATTCAGTTGCCTGAAAAAACGCGTTTATTTCGGGCTGAAAAACACGTTTTGAAAAGTGTGATGTTACTGCCCCATAACTTACATGGGGTTGACCAAACTTGCAGAAACATGTTTATTTCTGCTGAAAAACACGTTTTGACCCTTTCTGCACACTGGGGTTAAGGGCTGAGTGTGTGGGCTCTTCTGACCCTTGCTGTTACAAGTAGATTCAGTTGCCTGAAAAAACGCGTTTATTTCGGGCTGAAAAACACGTTTTGAAAAGTGTTCTGTTACTGCCCCATAACTTACATGGGGTTGACCAAACTTGCAGAAACATGTTTATTTCTGCTGAAAAACACGTTTTGACACTTTCTGTACACTGGGGTTAAGGGCTGAGTGTGTGGGCTCTTCTGAGCCTTGCTGTTACAAGTAGATTCAGTTGCCTGAAAAAACGCGTTTATTTCGGGCTGAAAAACACGTTTTGAAAAGTGTGATGTTACTGCCCCATAACTTACATGGGGTTGACCAAACTTGCAGAAACATGTTTATTTCTGCTGAAAAACACGTTTTGACACTTTCTGTACACTGGGGTTAAGGGCTGAGTGTGTGGGCTCTTCTGAGCCTTGCTGTTACAAGGAGATTCAGTTGTCTGAAAAAACGCGTTTATTTCGGGCTGAAAAACACGTTTTGAAAAGTGTGATGTTACTGCCCCATAACTTACATGGGGTTGACCAAACTTGCAGAAACATGTTTATTTCTGCTGAAAAACACGTTTTGACACTTTCTGTACACTGGGGTTAAGGGCTGAGTGTGTGGGCTCTTCTGAGCCTTGCTGTTACATGGAGATTCAGTTGTCTGAAAAAACGCGTTTATTTCGGGCTGAAAAACACGTTTTGAAAAGTGTGATGTTACTGCCCCATAACTTACATGGGGTTGACCAAACTTGCAGAAACATGTTTATTTCTGCTGAAAAACACGTTTTGACCCTTTCTGCACAATGGGGTTAAGGGCTGAGTGTGTGGGCTCTTCTGAGCCTTGCTGTTACAAGGAGATTCAGTTGTCTGAAAAAACGCGTTTATTTCGGGCTGAAAAACACGTTTTGAAAAGTGTTCTGTTACTGCCCCATAACTTACATGGGGTTGACCAAACTTGCAGAAACATGTTTATTTCTGCTGAAAAACACGTTTTGACACTTTCTGTACACTGGGGTTAAGGGCTGAGTGTGTGGGCTCTTCTGAGCCTTGCTGTTACAAGTAGATTCAGTTGCCTGAAAAAACGCGTTTATTTCGGGCTGAAAAACACGTTTTGAAAAGTGTGATGTTACTGCCCCATAACTTACATGGGGTTGACCAAACTTGCAGAAACATGTTTATTTCTGCTGAAAAACACGTTTTGACACTTTCTGTACACTGGGGTTAAGGGCTGAGTGTGTGGGCTCTTCTGAGCCTTGCTGTTACAAGGAGATTCAGTTGTCTGAAAAAACGCGTTTATTTCGGGCTGAAAAACACGTTTTGAAAAGTGTGATGTTACTGCCCCATAACTTACATGGGGTTGACCAAACTTGCAGAAACATGTTTATTTCTGCTGAAAAACACGTTTTGACACTTTCTGTACACTGGGGTTAAGGGCTGAGTGTGTGGGCTCTTCTGAGCCTTGCTGTTACATGGAGATTCAGTTGTCTGAAAAAACGCGTTTATTTCGGGCTGAAAAACACGTTTTGAAAAGTGTGATGTTACTGCCCCATAACTTACATGGGGTTGACCAAACTTGCAGAAACATGTTTATTTCTGCTGAAAAACACGTTTTGACCCTTTCTGCACACTGGGGTTAAGGGCTGAGTGTGTGGGCTCTTCTGAGCCTTGCTGTTACAAGTAGATTCAGTTGCCTGAAAAAACGCGTTTATTTCGGGCTGAAAAACACGTTTTGAAAAGTGTTCTGTTACTGCCCCATAACTTACATGGGGTTGACCAAACTTGCAGAAACATGTTTATTTCTGCTGAAAAACACGTTTTGACACTTTCTGTACACTGGGGTTAAGGGCTGAGTGTGTGGGCTCTTCTGAGCCTTGCTGTTACAAGGAGATTCAGTTGTCTGAAAAAACGCGTTTATTTCGGGCTGAAAAACACGTTTTGAAAAGTGTTCTGTTACTGCCCCATAACTTACATGGGGTTGACCAAACTTGCAGAAACATGTTTATTTCTGCTGAAAAACACGTTTTGACCCTTTCTGCACAATGGGGTTAAGGGCTGAGTGTGTGGGCTCTTCTGAGCCTTGCTGTTACAAGGAGATTCAGTTGTCTGAAAAAACGCGTTTATTTCGGGCTGAAAAACACGTTTTGAAAAGTGTTCTGTTACTGCCCCATAACTTACATGGGGTTGACCAAACTTGTAGAAACATGTTTATTTCTGCTGAAAAACACGTTTTGACACTTTCTGTACACTGGGGTTAAGGGCTGAGTGTGTGGGCTCTTCTGAGCCTTGCTGTTACAAGGAGATTCAGTTGTCTGAAAAAACGCGTTTATTTCGGGCTGAAAAACACGTTTTGAAAAGTGTTCTGTTACTGCCCCATAACTTACATGGGGTTGACCAAACTTGCAGAAACATGTTTATTTCTGCTGAAAAACACGTTTTGACACTTTCTGTACACTGGGGTTAAGGGCTGAGTGTGTGGGCTCTTCTGAGCCTTGCTGTTACAAGGAGATTCAGTTGTCTGAAAAAACGCGTTTATTTCGGGCTGAAAAACACGTTTTGAAAAGTGTGATGTTACTGCCCCATAACTTACATGGGGTTGACCAAACTTGCAGAAACATGTTTATTTCTGCTGAAAAACACGTTTTGACCCTTTCTGCACACTGGGGTTAAGGGCTGAGTGTGTGGGCTCTTCTGAGCCTTGCTGTTACAAGTAGATTCAGTTGCCTGAAAAAACGCGTTTATTTCGGGCTGAAAAACACGTTTTGAAAAGTGTTCTGTTACTGCCCCATAACTTACATGGGGTTGACCAAACTTGCAGAAACATGTTTATTTCTGCTGAAAAACACGTTTTGACTCTTTCTGCACAATGGGGTTAAGGGCTGAGTGTGTGGGCTCTTCTGAGCCTTGCTGTTACAAGTAGATTCAGTTGCCTGAAAAAACGCGTTTATTTCGGGCTGAAAAACACGTTTTGAAAAGTGTTCTGTTACTGCCCCATAACTTACATGGGGTTGACCAAACTTGCAGAAACATGTTTATTTCTGCTGAAAAACACGTTTTGACACTTTCTGTACACTGGGGTTAAGGGCTGAGTGTGTGGGCTCTTCTGAGCCTTGCTGTTACAAGGAGATTCAGTTGTCTGAAAAAACGCGTTTATTTCGGGCTGAAAAACACGTTTTGAAAAGTGTTCTGTTACTGCCCCATAACTTACATGGGGTTGACCAAACTTGCAGAAACATGTTTATTTCTGCTGAAAAACACGTTTTGACCCTTTCTGCACACTGGGGTTAAGGGCTGAGTGTGTGGGCTCTTCTGAGCCTTGCTGTTACAAGTAGATTCAGTTGCCTGAAAAAACGCGTTTATTTCGGGCTGAAAAACACGTTTTGAAAAGTGTGATGTTACTGCCCCATAACTTACATGGGGTTGACCAAACTTGCAGAAACATGTTTATTTCTGCTGAAAAACACGTTTTGACACTTTCTGTACACTGGGGTTAAGGGCTGAGTGTGTGGGCTCTTCTGAGCCTTGCTGTTACAAGGAGATTCAGTTGTCTGAAAAAACGCGTTTATTTCGGGCTGAAAAACACGTTTTGAAAAGTGTGATGTTACTGCCCCATAACTTACATGGGGTTGACCAAACTTGCAGAAACATGTTTATTTCTGCTGAAAAACACGTTTTGACCCTTTCTGCACAATGGGGTTAAGGGCTGAGTGTGTGGGCTCTTCTGAGCCTTGCTGTTACAAGGAGATTCAGTTGTCTGAAAAAACGCGTTTATTTCGGGCTGAAAAACACGTTTTGAAAAGTGTGATGTTACTGCCCCATAACTTACATGGGGTTGACCAAACTTGCAGAAACATGTTTATTTCTGCTGAAAAACACGTTTTGACCCTTTCTGCACACTGGGGTTAAGGGCTGAGTGTGTGGGCTCTTCTGAGCCTTGCTGTTACAAGTAGATTCAGTTGCCTGAAAAAACGCGTTTATTTCGGGCTGAAAAACACGTTTTGAAAAGTGTGATGTTACTGCCCCATAACTTACATGGGGTTGACCAAACTTGCAGAAACATGTTTATTTCTGCTGAAAAACACGTTTTGACCCTTTCTGCACAATGGGGTTAAGGGCTGAGTGTGTGGGCTCTTCTGAGCCTTGCTGTTACAAGTAGATTCAGTTGCCTGAAAAAACGCGTTTATTTCGGGCTGAAAAACACGTTTTGAAAAGTGTGATGTTACTGCCCCATAACTTACATGGGGTTGACCAAACTTGCAGAAACATGTTTATTTCTGCTGAAAAACACGTTTTGACACTTTCTGTACACTGGGGTTAAGGGCTGAGTGTGTGGGCTCTTCTGAGCCTTGCTGTTACAAGGAGATTCAGTTGTCTGAAAAAACGCGTTTATTTCGGGCTGAAAAACACGTTTTGAAAAGTGTTCTGTTACTGCCCCATAACTTACATGGGGTTGACCAAACTTGCAGAAACATGTTTATTTCTGCTGAAAAACACGTTTTGACACTTTCTGTACACTGGGGTTAAGGGCTGAGTGTGTGGGCTCTTCTGAGCCTTGCTGTTACAAGTAGATTCAGTTGCCTGAAAAAACGCGTTTATTTCGGGCTGAAAAACACGTTTTGAAAAGTGTGATGTTACTGCCCCATAACTTACATGGGGTTGACCAAACTTGCAGAAACATGTTTATTTCTGCTGAAAAACACGTTTTGACACTTTCTGTACACTGGGGTTAAGGGCTGAGTGTGTGGGCTCTTCTGAGCCTTGCTGTTACAAGGAGATTCAGTTGTCTGAAAAAACGCGTTTATTTCGGGCTGAAAAACACGTTTTGAAAAGTGTGATGTTACTGCCCCATAACTTACATGGGGTTGACCAAACTTGCAGAAACATGTTTATTTCTGCTGAAAAACACGTTTTGACACTTTCTGTACACTGGGGTTAAGGGCTGAGTGTGTGGGCTCTTCTGAGCCTTGCTGTTACATGGAGATTCAGTTGTCTGAAAAAACGCGTTTATTTCGGGCTGAAAAACACGTTTTGAAAAGTGTGATGTTACTGCCCCATAACTTACATGGGGTTGACCAAACTTGCAGAAACATGTTTATTTCTGCTGAAAAACACGTTTTGACCCTTTCTGCACACTGGGGTTAAGGGCTGAGTGTGTGGGCTCTTCTGAGCCTTGCTGTTACAAGTAGATTCAGTTGCCTGAAAAAACGCGTTTATTTCGGGCTGAAAAACACGTTTTGAAAAGTGTTCTGTTACTGCCCCATAACTTACATGGGGTTGACCAAACTTGCAGAAACATGTTTATTTCTGCTGAAAAACACGTTTTGACACTTTCTGTACACTGGGGTTAAGGGCTGAGTGTGTGGGCTCTTCTGAGCCTTGCTGTTACAAGGAGATTCAGTTGTCTGAAAAAACGCGTTTATTTCGGGCTGAAAAACACGTTTTGAAAAGTGTTCTGTTACTGCCCCATAACTTACATGGGGTTGACCAAACTTGCAGAAACATGTTTATTTCTGCTGAAAAACACGTTTTGACCCTTTCTGCACAATGGGGTTAAGGGCTGAGTGTGTGGGCTCTTCTGAGCCTTGCTGTTACAAGGAGATTCAGTTGTCTGAAAAAACGCGTTTATTTCGGGCTGAAAAACACGTTTTGAAAAGTGTTCTGTTACTGCCCCATAACTTACATGGGGTTGACCAAACTTGTAGAAACATGTTTATTTCTGCTGAAAAACACGTTTTGACACTTTCTGTACACTGGGGTTAAGGGCTGAGTGTGTGGGCTCTTCTGAGCCTTGCTGTTACAAGGAGATTCAGTTGTCTGAAAAAACGCGTTTATTTCGGGCTGAAAAACACGTTTTGAAAAGTGTTCTGTTACTGCCCCATAACTTACATGGGGTTGACCAAACTTGCAGAAACATGTTTATTTCTGCTGAAAAACACGTTTTGACACTTTCTGTACACTGGGGTTAAGGGCTGAGTGTGTGGGCTCTTCTGAGCCTTGCTGTTACAAGGAGATTCAGTTGTCTGAAAAAACGCGTTTATTTCGGGCTGAAAAACACGTTTTGAAAAGTGTGATGTTACTGCCCCATAACTTACATGGGGTTGACCAAACTTGCAGAAACATGTTTATTTCTGCTGAAAAACACGTTTTGACCCTTTCTGCACACTGGGGTTAAGGGCTGAGTGTGTGGGCTCTTCTGAGCCTTGCTGTTACAAGTAGATTCAGTTGCCTGAAAAAACGCGTTTATTTCGGGCTGAAAAACACGTTTTGAAAAGTGTTCTGTTACTGCCCCATAACTTACATGGGGTTGACCAAACTTGCAGAAACATGTTTATTTCTGCTGAAAAACACGTTTTGACACTTTCTGTACACTGGGGTTAAGGGCTGAGTGTGTGGGCTCTTCTGAGCCTTGCTGTTACAAGTAGATTCAGTTGCCTGAAAAAACGCGTTTATTTCGGGCTGAAAAACACGTTTTGAAAAGTGTGATGTTACTGCCCCATAACTTACATGGGGTTGACCAAACTTGCAGAAACATGTTTATTTCTGCTGAAAAACACGTTTTGACACTTTCTGTACACTGGGGTTAAGGGCTGAGTGTGTGGGCTCTTCTGAGCCTTGCTGTTACAAGGAGATTCAGTTGTCTGAAAAAACGCGTTTATTTCGGGCTGAAAAACACGTTTTGAAAAGTGTTCTGTTACTGCCCCATAACTTACATGGGGTTGACCAAACTTGCAGAAACATGTTTATTTCTGCTGAAAAACACGTTTTGACACTTTCTGTACACTGGGGTTAAGGGCTGAGTGTGTGGGCTCTTCTGAGCCTTGCTGTTACAAGGAGATTCAGTTGTCTGAAAAAACGCGTTTATTTCGGGCTGAAAAACACGTTTTGAAAAGTGTGATGTTACTGCCCCATAACTTACATGGGGTTGACCAAACTTGCAGAAACATGTTTATTTCTGCTGAAAAACACGTTTTGACCCTTTCTGCACACTGGGGTTAAGGGCTGAGTGTGTGGGCTCTTCTGAGCCTTGCTGTTACAAGTAGATTCAGTTGCCTGAAAAAACGCGTTTATTTCGGGCTGAAAAACACGTTTTGAAAAGTGTTCTGTTACTGCCCCATAACTTACATGGGGTTGACCAAACTTGCAGAAACATGTTTATTTCTGCTGAAAAACACGTTTTGACACTTTCTGTACACTGGGGTTAAGGGCTGAGTGTGTGGGCTCTTCTGAGCCTTGCTGTTACAAGTAGATTCAGTTGCCTGAAAAAACGCGTTTATTTCGGGCTGAAAAACACGTTTTGAAAAGTGTGATGTTACTGCCCCATAACTTACATGGGGTTGACCAAACTTGCAGAAACATGTTTATTTCTGCTGAAAAACACGTTTTGACACTTTCTGTACACTGGGGTTAAGGGCTGAGTGTGTGGGCTCTTCTGAGCCTTGCTGTTACAAGGAGATTCAGTTGTCTGAAAAAACGCGTTTATTTCGGGCTGAAAAACACGTTTTGAAAAGTGTGATGTTACTGCCCCATAACTTACATGGGGTTGACCAAACTTGCAGAAACATGTTTATTTCTGCTGAAAAACACGTTTTGACACTTTCTGTACACTGGGGTTAAGGGCTGAGTGTGTGGGCTCTTCTGAGCCTTGCTGTTACATGGAGATTCAGTTGTCTGAAAAAACGCGTTTATTTCGGGCTGAAAAACACGTTTTGAAAAGTGTGATGTTACTGCCCCATAACTTACATGGGGTTGACCAAACTTGCAGAAACATGTTTATTTCTGCTGAAAAACACGTTTTGACCCTTTCTGCACACTGGGGTTAAGGGCTGAGTGTGTGGGCTCTTCTGAGCCTTGCTGTTACAAGTAGATTCAGTTGCCTGAAAAAACGCGTTTATTTCGGGCTGAAAAACACGTTTTGAAAAGTGTTCTGTTACTGCCCCATAACTTACATGGGGTTGACCAAACTTGCAGAAACATGTTTATTTCTGCTGAAAAACACGTTTTGACACTTTCTGTACACTGGGGTTAAGGGCTGAGTGTGTGGGCTCTTCTGAGCCTTGCTGTTACAAGGAGATTCAGTTGTCTGAAAAAACGCGTTTATTTCGGGCTGAAAAACACGTTTTGAAAAGTGTGATGTTACTGCCCCATAACTTACATGGGGTTGACCAAACTTGCAGAAACATGTTTATTTCTGCTGAAAAACACGTTTTGACCCTTTCTGCACAATGGGGTTAAGGGCTGAGTGTGTGGGCTCTTCTGAGCCTTGCTGTTACAAGGAGATTCAGTTGTCTGAAAAAACGCGTTTATTTCGGGCTGAAAAACACGTTTTGAAAAGTGTGATGTTACTGCCCCATAACTTACATGGGGTTGACCAAACTTGCAGAAACATGTTTATTTCTGCTGAAAAACACGTTTTGACCCTTTCTGCACACTGGGGTTAAGGGCTGAGTGTGTGGGCTCTTCTGAGCCTTGCTGTTACAAGTAGATTCAGTTGCCTGAAAAAACGCGTTTATTTCGGGCTGAAAAACACGTTTTGAAAAGTGTTCTGTTACTGCCCCATAACTTACATGGGGTTGACCAAACTTGCAGAAACATGTTTATTTCTGCTGAAAAACACGTTTTGACACTTTCTGTACACTGGGGTTAAGGGCTGAGTGTGTGGGCTCTTCTGAGCCTTGCTGTTACAAGTAGATTCAGTTGCCTGAAAAAACGCGTTTATTTCGGGCTGAAAAACACGTTTTGAAAAGTGTGATGTTACTGCCCCATAACTTACATGGGGTTGACCAAACTTGCAGAAACATGTTTATTTCTGCTGAAAAACACGTTTTGACACTTTCTGTACACTGGGGTTAAGGGCTGAGTGTGTGGGCTCTTCTGAGCCTTGCTGTTACAAGGAGATTCAGTTGTCTGAAAAAACGCGTTTATTTCGGGCTGAAAAACACGTTTTGAAAAGTGTGATGTTACTGCCCCATAACTTACATGGGGTTGACCAAACTTGCAGAAACATGTTTATTTCTGCTGAAAAACACGTTTTGACACTTTCTGTACACTGGGGTTAAGGGCTGAGTGTGTGGGCTCTTCTGAGCCTTGCTGTTACATGGAGATTCAGTTGTCTGAAAAAACGCGTTTATTTCGGGCTGAAAAACACGTTTTGAAAAGTGTGATGTTACTGCCCCATAACTTACATGGGGTTGACCAAACTTGCAGAAACATGTTTATTTCTGCTGAAAAACACGTTTTGACCCTTTCTGCACACTGGGGTTAAGGGCTGAGTGTGTGGGCTCTTCTGAGCCTTGCTGTTACAAGTAGATTCAGTTGCCTGAAAAAACGCGTTTATTTCGGGCTGAAAAACACGTTTTGAAAAGTGTTCTGTTACTGCCCCATAACTTACATGGGGTTGACCAAACTTGCAGAAACATGTTTATTTCTGCTGAAAAACACGTTTTGACACTTTCTGTACACTGGGGTTAAGGGCTGAGTGTGTGGGCTCTTCTGAGCCTTGCTGTTACAAGGAGATTCAGTTGTCTGAAAAAACGCGTTTATTTCGGGCTGAAAAACACGTTTTGAAAAGTGTGATGTTACTGCCCCATAACTTACATGGGGTTGACCAAACTTGCAGAAACATGTTTATTTCTGCTGAAAAACACGTTTTGACCCTTTCTGCACAATGGGGTTAAGGGCTGAGTGTGTGGGCTCTTCTGAGCCTTGCTGTTACAAGGAGATTCAGTTGTCTGAAAAAACGCGTTTATTTCGGGCTGAAAAACACGTTTTGAAAAGTGTGATGTTACTGCCCCATAACTTACATGGGGTTGACCAAACTTGCAGAAACATGTTTATTTCTGCTGAAAAACACGTTTTGACCCTTTCTGCACACTGGGGTTAAGGGCTGAGTGTGTGGGCTCTTCTGAGCCTTGCTGTTACAAGTAGATTCAGTTGCCTGAAAAAACGCGTTTATTTCGGGCTGAAAAACACGTTTTGAAAAGTGTGATGTTACTGCCCCATAACTTACATGGGGTTGACCAAACTTGCAGAAACATGTTTATTTCTGCTGAAAAACACGTTTTGACCCTTTCTGCACAATGGGGTTAAGGGCTGAGTGTGTGGGCTCTTCTGAGCCTTGCTGTTACAAGTAGATTCAGTTGCCTGAAAAAACGCGTTTATTTCGGGCTGAAAAACACGTTTTGAAAAGTGTGATGTTACTGCCCCATAACTTACATGGGGTTGACCAAACTTGCAGAAACATGTTTATTTCTGCTGAAAAACACGTTTTGACACTTTCTGTACACTGGGGTTAAGGGCTGAGTGTGTGGGCTCTTCTGAGCCTTGCTGTTACAAGGAGATTCAGTTGTCTGAAAAAACGCGTTTATTTCGGGCTGAAAAACACGTTTTGAAAAGTGTTCTGTTACTGCCCCATAACTTACATGGGGTTGACCAAACTTGCAGAAACATGTTTATTTCTGCTGAAAAACACGTTTTGACACTTTCTGTACACTGGGGTTAAGGGCTGAGTGTGTGGGCTCTTCTGAGCCTTGCTGTTACAAGGAGATTCAGTTGTCTGAAAAAACGCGTTTATTTCGGGCTGAAAAACACGTTTTGAAAAGTGTGATGTTACTGCCCCATAACTTACATGGGGTTGACCAAACTTGCAGAAACATGTTTATTTCTGCTGAAAAACACGTTTTGACCCTTTCTGCACACTGGGGTTAAGGGCTGAGTGTGTGGGCTCTTCTGAGCCTTGCTGTTACAAGTAGATTCAGTTGCCTGAAAAAACGCGTTTATTTCGGGCTGAAAAACACGTTTTGAAAAGTGTGATGTTACTGCCCCATAACTTACATGGGGTTGACCAAACTTGCAGAAACATGTTTATTTCTGCTGAAAAACACGTTTTGACCCTTTCTGCACACTGGGGTTAAGGGCTGAGTGTGTGGGCTCTTCTGACCCTTGCTGTTACAAGTAGATTCAGTTGCCTGAAAAAACGCGTTTATTTCGGGCTGAAAAACACGTTTTGAAAAGTGTTCTGTTACTGCCCCATAACTTACATGGGGTTGACCAAACTTGCAGAAACATGTTTATTTCTGCTGAAAAACACGTTTTGACACTTTCTGTACACTGGGGTTAAGGGCTGAGTGTGTGGGCTCTTCTTAGCCTTGCTGTTACAAGGAGATTCAGTTGTCTGAAAAAACGCGTTTATTTCGGGCTGAAAAACACGTTTTGAAAAGTGTGATGTTACTGCCCCATAACTTACATGGGGTTGACCAAACTTGCAGAAACATGTTTATTTCTGCTGAAAAACACGTTTTGACCCTTTCTGCACACTGGGGTTAAGGGCTGAGTGTGTCGGCTCTTCTGAGCCTTGCTGTTACAAGTAGATTCAGTTGCCTGAAAAAACGCGTTTATTTCGTGCTGAAAAACACGTTTTGAAAAGTGTGATGTTACTGCCCCATAACTTACATGGGGTTGACCAAACTTGCAGAAACATGTTTATTTCTGCTGAAAAACACGTTTTGACACTTTCTGTACACTGGGGTTAAGGGCTGAGTGTGTGGGCTCTTCTGAGCCTTGCTGTTACAAGGAGATTCAGTTGTGTGAAAAAAACGCGTTTATTTCGGGCTGAAAAACACGTTTTGAAAAGTGTGATGTTACTGCCCCATAACTTACATGGGGTTGACCAAACTTGCAGAAACATGTTTATTTCTGCTGAAAAACACGTTTTGACCCTTTCTGCACAATGGGGTTAAGGGCTGAGTGTGTGGGTCTTCTGAGCCTTGCTGTTACAAGGAGATTCAGTTGTCTGAAAAAACGCGTTTATTTCGGGCTGAAAAACACGTTTTGAAAAGTGTGATGTTACTGCCCCATAACTTACATGGCGTTGACCAAACTTGCAGAAACATGTTTATTTCTGCTGGAAAAACACGTTTTGACCCTTTCTGCACACTGGGGTTAAGGGCTGAGTGTGTGGGCTCTTCTGAGCCTTGCTGTTACAAGTAGATTCAGTTGCCTGAAAAAACGCGTTTATTTCGGGCTGAAAAACACGTTTTGAAAAGTGTTCTGTTACTGCCCCATAACTTACATGGGGTTGACCAAACTTGCAGAAACATGTTTATTTCTGCTGAAAAACACGTTTTGACACTTTCTGCACAATGGGGTTAAGGGCTGAGTGTGTGGGCTCTTCTGAGCCTTGCTGTTACAAGTAGATTCAGTTGTCTGAAAAAACGCGTTTATTTCGGGCTGAAAAACACGTTTTGAAAAGTGTGATGTTACTGCCCCATAACTTACATGGGGTTGACCAAACTTGCAGAAACATGTTTATTTCTGCTGAAAAACACGTTTTGACTCTTTCTGCACAATGGGGTTAAGGGCTGAGTGTGTGGGCTCTTCTGAGCCTTGCTGTTACAAGTAGATTCAGTTGTCTGAAAAAACGCGTTTATTTCGGGCTGAAAAACACGTTTTGAAAAGTGTGATGTTACTGCCCCATAACTTACATGGGGTTGACCAAACTTGCAGAAACATGTTTATTTCTGCTGAAAAACACGTTTTGACACTTTCTGTACACTGGGGTTAAGGGCTGAGTGTGTGGGCTCTTCTGAGCCTTGCTGTTACAAGGAGATTCAGTTGTCTGAAAAAACGCGTTTATTTCGGGCTGAAAAACACGTTTTGAAAAGTGTTCTGTTACTGCCCCATAACTTACATGGGGTTGACCAAACTTGCAGAAACATGTTTATTTCTGCTGAAAAACACGTTTTGACACTTTCTGTACACTGGGGTTAAGGGCTGAGTGTGTGGGCTCTTCTGAGCCTTGCTGTTACAAGTAGATTCAGTTGCCTGAAAAAACGCGTTTATTTCGGGCTGAAAAACACGTTTTGAAAAGTGTGATGTTACTGCCCCATAACTTACATGGGGTTGACCAAACTTGCAGAAACATGTTTATTTCTGCTGAAAAACACGTTTTGACACTTTCTGTACACTGGGGTTAAGGGCTGAGTGTGTGGGCTCTTCTGAGCCTTGCTGTTACAAGGAGATTCAGTTGTCTGAAAAAACGCGTTTATTTCGGGCTGAAAAACACGTTTTGAAAAGTGTGATGTTACTGCCCCATAACTTACATGGGGTTGACCAAACTTGCAGAAACATGTTTATTTCTGCTGAAAAACACGTTTTGACACTTTCTGTACACTGGGGTTAAGGGCTGAGTGTGTGGGCTCTTCTGAGCCTTGCTGTTACATGGAGATTCAGTTGTCTGAAAAAACGCGTTTATTTCGGGCTGAAAAACACGTTTTGAAAAGTGTGATGTTACTGCCCCATAACTTACATGGGGTTGACCAAACTTGCAGAAACATGTTTATTTCTGCTGAAAAACACGTTTTGACCCTTTCTGCACACTGGGGTTAAGGGCTGAGTGTGTGGGCTCTTCTGAGCCTTGCTGTTACAAGTAGATTCAGTTGCCTGAAAAAACGCGTTTATTTCGGGCTGAAAAACACGTTTTGAAAAGTGTTCTGTTACTGCCCCATAACTTACATGGGGTTGACCAAACTTGCAGAAACATGTTTATTTCTGCTGAAAAACACGTTTTGACACTTTCTGTACACTGGGGTTAAGGGCTGAGTGTGTGGGCTCGTCTGAGCCTTGCTGTTACAAGGAGATTCAGTTGTCTGAAAAAACGCGTTTATTTCGGGCTGAAAAACACGTTTTGAAAAGTGTTCTGTTACTGCCCCATAACTTACATGGGGTTGACCAAACTTGCAGAAACATGTTTATTTCTGCTGAAAAACACGTTTTGACCCTTTCTGCACAATGGGGTTAAGGGCTGAGTGTGTGGGCTCTTCTGAGCCTTGCTGTTACAAGGAGATTCAGTTGTCTGAAAAAACGCGTTTATTTCGGGCTGAAAAACACGTTTTGAAAAGTGTGATGTTACTGCCCCATAACTTACATGGGGTTGACCAAACTTGCAGAAACATGTTTATTTCTGCTGAAAAACACGTTTTGACCCTTTCTGCACACTGGGGTTAAGGGCTGAGTGTGTGGGCTCTTCTGAGCCTTGCTGTTACAAGTAGATTCAGTTGCCTGAAAAAACGCGTTTATTTCGGGCTGAAAAACACGTTTTGAAAAGTGTGATGTTACTGCCCCATAACTTACATGGGGTTGACCAAACTTGCAGAAACATGTTTATTTCTGCTGAAAAACACGTTTTGACACTTTCTGTACACTGGGGTTAAGGGCTGAGTGTGTGGGCTCTTCTGAGCCTTGCTGTTACAAGGAGATTCAGTTGTCTGAAAAAACGCGTTTATTTCGGGCTGAAAAACACGTTTTGAAAAGTGTGATGTTACTGCCCCATAACTTACATGGGGTTGACCAAACTTGCAGAAACATGTTTATTTCTGCTGAAAAACACGTTTTGACCCTTTCTGCACAATGGGGTTAAGGGCTGAGTGTGTGGGCTCTTCTGAGCCTTGCTGTTACAAGGAGATTCAGTTGTCTGAAAAAACGCGTTTATTTCGGGCTGAAAAACACGTTTTGAAAAGTGTGATGTTACTGCCCCATAACTTACATGGGGTTGACCAAACTTGCAGAAACATGTTTATTTCTGCTGAAAAACACGTTTTGACCCTTTCTGCACACTGGGGTTAAGGGCTGAGTGTGTGGGCTCTTCTGAGCCTTGCTGTTACAAGTAGATTCAGTTGCCTGAAAAAACGCGTTTATTTCGGGCTGAAAAACACGTTTTGAAAAGTGTGATGTTACTGCCCCATAACTTACATGGGGTTGACCAAACTTGCAGAAACATGTTTATTTCTGCTGAAAAACACGTTTTGACCCTTTCTGCACAATGGGGTTAAGGGCTGAGTGTGTGGGCTCTTCTGAGCCTTGCTGTTACAAGTAGATTCAGTTGCCTGAAAAAACGCGTTTATTTCGGGCTGAAAAACACGTTTTGAAAAGTGTGATGTTACTGCCCCATAACTTACATGGGGTTGACCAAACTTGCAGAAACATGTTTATTTCTGCTGAAAAACACGTTTTGACACTTTCTGTACACTGGGGTTAAGGGCTGAGTGTGTGGGCTCTTCTGAGCCTTGCTGTTACAAGGAGATTCAGTTGTCTGAAAAAACGCGTTTATTTCGGGCTGAAAAACACGTTTTGAAAAGTGTTCTGTTACTGCCCCATAACTTACATGGGGTTGACCAAACTTGCAGAAACATGTTTATTTCTGCTGAAAAACACGTTTTGACACTTTCTGTACACTGGGGTTAAGGGCTGAGTGTGTGGGCTCTTCTGAGCCTTGCTGTTACAAGGAGATTCAGTTGTCTGAAAAAACGCGTTTATTTCGGGCTGAAAAACACGTTTTGAAAAGTGTGATGTTACTGCCCCATAACTTACATGGGGTTGACCAAACTTGCAGAAACATGTTTATTTCTGCTGAAAAACACGTTTTGACCCTTTCTGCACACTGGGGTTAAGGGCTGAGTGTGTGGGCTCTTCTGAGCCTTGCTGTTACAAGTAGATTCAGTTGCCTGAAAAAACGCGTTTATTTCGGGCTGAAAAACACGTTTTGAAAAGTGTGATGTTACTGCCCCATAACTTACATGGGGTTGACCAAACTTGCAGAAACATGTTTATTTCTGCTGAAAAACACGTTTTGACTCTTTCTGCACAATGGGGTTAAGGGCTGAGTGTGTGGGCTCTTCTGAGCCTTGCTGTTACAAGTAGATTCAGTTGCCTGAAAAAACGCGTTTATTTCGGGCTGAAAAACACGTTTTGAAAAGTGTGATGTTACTGCCCCATAACTTACATGGGGTTGACCAAACTTGCAGAAACATGTTTATTTCTGCTGAAAAACACGTTTTGACCCTTTCTGCACACTGGGGTTAAGGGCTGAGTGTGTGGGCTCTTCTGACCCTTGCTGTTACAAGTAGATTCAGTTGCCTGAAAAAACGCGTTTATTTCGGGCTGAAAAACACGTTTTGAAAAGTGTTCTGTTACTGCCCCATAACTTACATGGGGTTGACCAAACTTGCAGAAACATGTTTATTTCTGCTGAAAAACACGTTTTGACACTTTCTGTACACTGGGGTTAAGGGCTGAGTGTGTGGGCTCTTCTGAGCCTTGCTGTTACAAGTAGATTCAGTTGCCTGAAAAAACGCGTTTATTTCGGGCTGAAAAACACGTTTTGAAAAGTGTGATGTTACTGCCCCATAACTTACATGGGGTTGACCAAACTTGCAGAAACATGTTTATTTCTGCTGAAAAACACGTTTTGACACTTTCTGTACACTGGGGTTAAGGGCTGAGTGTGTGGGCTCTTCTGAGCCTTGCTGTTACAAGGAGATTCAGTTGTCTGAAAAAACGCGTTTATTTCGGGCTGAAAAACACGTTTTGAAAAGTGTGATGTTACTGCCCCATAACTTACATGGGGTTGACCAAACTTGCAGAAACATGTTTATTTCTGCTGAAAAACACGTTTTGACACTTTCTGTACACTGGGGTTAAGGGCTGAGTGTGTGGGCTCTTCTGAGCCTTGCTGTTACATGGAGATTCAGTTGTCTGAAAAAACGCGTTTATTTCGGGCTGAAAAACACGTTTTGAAAAGTGTGATGTTACTGCCCCATAACTTACATGGGGTTGACCAAACTTGCAGAAACATGTTTATTTCTGCTGAAAAACACGTTTTGACCCTTTCTGCACACTGGGGTTAAGGGCTGAGTGTGTGGGCTCTTCTGAGCCTTGCTGTTACAAGTAGATTCAGTTGCCTGAAAAAACGCGTTTATTTCGGGCTGAAAAACACGTTTTGAAAAGTGTTCTGTTACTGCCCCATAACTTACATGGGGTTGACCAAACTTGCAGAAACATGTTTATTTCTGCTGAAAAACACGTTTTGACACTTTCTGTACACTGGGGTTAAGGGCTGAGTGTGTGGGCTCTTCTGAGCCTTGCTGTTACAAGGAGATTCAGTTGTCTGAAAAAACGCGTTTATTTCGGGCTGAAAAACACGTTTTGAAAAGTGTTCTGTTACTGCCCCATAACTTACATGGGGTTGACCAAACTTGCAGAAACATGTTTATTTCTGCTGAAAAACACGTTTTGACCCTTTCTGCACAATGGGGTTAAGGGCTGAGTGTGTGGGCTCTTCTGAGCCTTGCTGTTACAAGGAGATTCAGTTGTCTGAAAAAACGCGTTTATTTCGGGCTGAAAAACACGTTTTGAAAAGTGTTCTGTTACTGCCCCATAACTTACATGGGGTTGACCAAACTTGCAGAAACATGTTTATTTCTGCTGAAAAACACGTTTTGACACTTTCTGTACACTGGGGTTAAGGGCTGAGTGTGTGGGCTCTTCTGAGCCTTGCTGTTACAAGTAGATTCAGTTGCCTGAAAAAACGCGTTTATTTCGGGCTGAAAAACACGTTTTGAAAAGTGTGATGTTACTGCCCCATAACTTACATGGGGTTGACCAAACTTGCAGAAACATGTTTATTTCTGCTGAAAAACACGTTTTGACACTTTCTGTACACTGGGGTTAAGGGCTGAGTGTGTGGGCTCTTCTGAGCCTTGCTGTTACAAGGAGATTCAGTTGTCTGAAAAAACGCGTTTATTTCGGGCTGAAAAACACGTTTTGAAAAGTGTGATGTTACTGCCCCATAACTTACATGGGGTTGACCAAACTTGCAGAAACATGTTTATTTCTGCTGAAAAACACGTTTTGACACTTTCTGTACACTGGGGTTAAGGGCTGAGTGTGTGGGCTCTTCTGAGCCTTGCTGTTACATGGAGATTCAGTTGGTCTGAAAAAACGCGTTTATTTCGGGCTGAAAAACACGTTTTGAAAAGTGTGATGTTACTGCCCCATAACTTACATGGGGTTGACCAAACTTGCAGAAACATGTTTATTTCTGCTGAAAAACACGTTTTGACCCTTTCTGCACACTGGGGTTAAGGGCTGAGTGTGTGGGCTCTTCTGAGCCTTGCTGTTACAAGTAGATTCAGTTGCCTGAAAAAACGCGTTTATTTCGGGCTGAAAAACACGTTTTGAAAAGTGTTCTGTTACTGCCCCATAACTTACATGGGGTTGACCAAACTTGCAGAAACATGTTTATTTCTGCTGAAAAACACGTTTTGACACTTTCTGTACACTGGGGTTAAGGGCTGAGTGTGTGGGCTCTTCTGAGCCTTGCTGTTACAAGGAGATTCAGTTGTCTGAAAAAACGCGTTTATTTCGGGCTGAAAAACACGTTTTGAAAAGTGTTCTGTTACTGCCCCATAACTTACATGGGGTTGACCAAACTTGCAGAAACATGTTTATTTCTGCTGAAAAACACGTTTTGACCCTTTCTGCACACTGGGGTTAAGGGCTGAGTGTGTGGGCTCTTCTGAGCCTTGCTGTTACAAGTAGATTCAGTTGCCTGAAAAAACGCGTTTATTTCGGGCTGAAAAACACGTTTTGAAAAGTGTGATGTTACTGCCCCATAACTTACATGGGGTTGACCAAACTTGCAGAAACATGTTTATTTCTGCTGAAAAACACGTTTTGACACTTTCTGTACACTGGGGTTAAGGGCTGAGTGTGTGGGCTCTTCTGAGCCTTGCTGTTACAAGGAGATTCAGTTGTCTGAAAAAACGCGTTTATTTCGGGCTGAAAAACACGTTTTGAAAAGTGTGATGTTACTGCCCCATAACTTACATGGGGTTGACCAAACTTGCAGAAACATGTTTATTTCTGCTGAAAACACGTTTTGACCCTTTCTGCACAATGGGGTTAAGGGCTGAGTGTGTGGGCTCTTCTGAGCCTTGCTGTTACAAGGAGATTCAGTTGTCTGAAAAAACGCGTTTATTTCGGGCTGAAAAACACGTTTTGAAAAGTGTGATGTTACTGCCCCATAACTTACATGGGGTTGACCAAACTTGCAGAAACATGTTTATTTCTGCTGAAAAACACGTTTTGACCCTTTCTGCACACTGGGGTTAAGGGCTGAGTGTGTGGGCTCTTCTGAGCCTTGCTGTTACAAGTAGATTCAGTTGCCTGAAAAAACGCGTTTATTTCGGGCTGAAAAACACGTTTTGAAAAGTGTGATGTTACTGCCCCATAACTTACATGGGGTTGACCAAACTTGCAGAAACATGTTTATTTCTGCTGAAAAACACGTTTTGACCCTTTCTGCACAATGGGGTTAAGGGCTGAGTGTGTGGGCTCTTCTGAGCCTTGCTGTTACAAGTAGATTCAGTTGCCTGAAAAAACGCGTTTATTTCGGGCTGAAAAACACGTTTTGAAAAGTGTGATGTTACTGCCCCATAACTTACATGGGGTTGACCAAACTTGCAGAAACATGTTTATTTCTGCTGAAAAACACGTTTTGACACTTTCTGTACACTGGGGTTAAGGGCTGAGTGTGTGGGCTCTTCTGAGCCTTGCTGTTACAAGGAGATTCAGTTGTCTGAAAAAACGCGTTTATTTCGGGCTGAAAAACACGTTTTGAAAAGTGTTCTGTTACTGCCCCATAACTTACATGGGGTTGACCAAACTTGCAGAAACATGTTTATTTCTGCTGAAAAACACGTTTTGACACTTTCTGTACACTGGGGTTAAGGGCTGAGTGTGTGGGCTCTTCTGAGCCTTGCTGTTACAAGGAGATTCAGTTGTCTGAAAAAACGCGTTTATTTCGGGCTGAAAAACACGTTTTGAAAAGTGTGATGTTACTGCCCCATAACTTACATGGGGTTGACCAAACTTGCAGAAACATGTTTATTTCTGCTGAAAAACACGTTTTGACCCTTTCTGCACACTGGGGTTAAGGGCTGAGTGTGTGGGCTCTTCTGAGCCTTGCTGTTACAAGTAGATTCAGTTGCCTGAAAAAACGCGTTTATTTCGGGCTGAAAAACACGTTTTGAAAAGTGTGATGTTACTGCCCCATAACTTACATGGGGTTGACCAAACTTGCAGAAACATGTTTATTTCTGCTGAAAAACACGTTTTGACCCTTTCTGCACAATGGGGTTAAGGGCTGAGTGTGTGGGCTCTTCTGAGCCTTGCTGTTACAAGTAGATTCAGTTGCCTGAAAAAACGCGTTTATTTCGGGCTGAAAAACACGTTTTGAAAAGTGTGATGTTACTGCCCCATAACTTACATGGGGTTGACCAAACTTGCAGAAACATGTTTATTTCTGCTGAAAAACACGTTTTGACACTTTCTGTACACTGGGGTTAAGGGCTGAGTGTGTGGGCTCTTCTGAGCCTTGCTGTTACAAGGAGATTCAGTTGTCTGAAAAAACGCGTTTATTTCGGGCTGAAAAACACGTTTTGAAAAGTGTTCTGTTACTGCCCCATAACTTACATGGGGTTGACCAAACTTGCAGAAACATGTTTATTTCTGCTGAAAAACACGTTTTGACACTTTCTGTACACTGGGGTTAAGGGCTGAGTGTGTGGGCTCTTCTGAGCCTTGCTGTTACAAGGAGATTCAGTTGTCTGAAAAAACGCGTTTATTTCGGGCTGAAAAACACGTTTTGAAAAGTGTGATGTTACTGCCCCATAACTTACATGGGGTTGACCAAACTTGCAGAAACATGTTTATTTCTGCTGAAAAACACGTTTTGACCCTTTCTGCACACTGGGGTTAAGGGCTGAGTGTGTGGGCTCTTCTGAGCCTTGCTGTTACAAGTAGATTCAGTTGCCTGAAAAAACGCGTTTATTTCGGGCTGAAAAACACGTTTTGAAAAGTGTGATGTTACTGCCCCATAACTTACATGGGGTTGACCAAACTTGCAGAAACATGTTTATTTCTGCTGAAAAACACGTTTTGACCCTTTCTGCACACTGGGGTTAAGGGCTGAGTGTGTGGGCTCTTCTGACCCTTGCTGTTACAAGTAGATTCAGTTGCCTGAAAAAACGCGTTTATTTCGGGCTGAAAAACACGTTTTGAAAAGTGTTCTGTTACTGCCCCATAACTTACATGGGGTTGACCAAACTTGCAGAAACATGTTTATTTCTGCTGAAAAACACGTTTTGACACTTTCTGTACACTGGGGTTAAGGGCTGAGTGTGTGGGCTCTTCTTAGCCTTGCTGTTACAAGGAGATTCAGTTGTCTGAAAAAACGCGTTTATTTCGGGCTGAAAAACACGTTTTGAAAAGTGTGATGTTACTGCCCCATAACTTACATGGGGTTGACCAAACTTGCAGAAACATGTTTATTTCTGCTGAAAAACACGTTTTGACCCTTTCTGCACACTGGGGTTAAGGGCTGAGTGTGTGGGCTCTTCTGAGCCTTGCTGTTACAAGTAGATTCAGTTGCCTGAAAAAACGCGTTTATTTCGGGCTGAAAAACACGTTTTGAAAAGTGTGATGTTACTGCCCCATAACTTACATGGGGTTGACCAAACTTGCAGAAACATGTTTATTTCTGCTGAAAAACACGTTTTGACCCTTTCTGCACACTGGGGTTAAGGGCTGAGTGTGTGGGCTCTTCTGACCCTTGCTGTTACAAGTAGATTCAGTTGCCTGAAAAAACGCGTTTATTTCGGGCTGAAAAACACGTTTTGAAAAGTGTTCTGTTACTGCCCCATAACTTACATGGGGTTGACCAAACTTGCAGAAACATGTTTATTTCTGCTGAAAAACACGTTTTGACACTTTCTGTACACTGGGGTTAAGGGCTGAGTGTGTGGGCTCTTCTTAGCCTTGCTGTTACAAGGAGATTCAGTTGTCTGAAAAAACGCGTTTATTTCGGGCTGAAAAACACGTTTTGAAAAGTGTGATGTTACTGCCCCATAACTTACATGGGGTTGACCAAACTTGCAGAAACATGTTTATTTCTGCTGAAAAACACGTTTTGACCCTTTCTGCACACTGGGGTTAAGGGCTGAGTGTGTGGGCTCTTCTGAGCCTTGCTGTTACAAGTAGATTCAGTTGCCTGAAAAAACGCGTTTATTTCGTGCTGAAAAACACGTTTTGAAAAGTGTGATGTTACTGCCCCATAACTTACATGGGGTTGACCAAACTTGCAGAAACATGTTTATTTCTGCTGAAAAACACGTTTTGACACTTTCTGTACACTGGGGTTAAGGGCTGAGTGTGTGGGCTCTTCTGAGCCTTGCTGTTACAAGGAGATTCAGTTGTGTGAAAAAAACGCGTTTATTTCGGGCTGAAAAACACGTTTTGAAAAGTGTGATGTTACTGCCCCATAACTTACATGGGGTTGACCAAACTTGCAGAAACATGTTTATTTCTGCTGAAAAACACGTTTTGACCCTTTCTGCACAATGGGGTTAAGGGCTGAGTGTGTGGGTCTTCTGAGCCTTGCTGTTACAAGGAGATTCAGTTGTCTGAAAAAACGCGTTTATTTCGGGCTGAAAAACACGTTTTGAAAAGTGTGATGTTACTGCCCCATAACTTACATGGCGTTGACCAAACTTGCAGAAACATGTTTATTTCTGCTGGAAAAACACGTTTTGACCCTTTCTGCACACTGGGGTTAAGGGCTGAGTGTGTGGGCTCTTCTGAGCCTTGCTGTTACAAGTAGATTCAGTTGCCTGAAAAAACGCGTTTATTTCGGGCTGAAAAACACGTTTTGAAAAGTGTTCTGTTACTGCCCCATAACTTACATGGGGTTGACCAAACTTGCAGAAACATGTTTATTTCTGCTGAAAAACACGTTTTGACCCTTTCTGCACACTGGGGTTAAGGGCTGAGTGTGTGGGCTCTTCTGAGCCTTGCTGTTACAAGTAGATTCAGTTGCCTGAAAAAACGCGTTTATTTCGGGCTGAAAAACACGTTTTGAAAAGTGTGATGTTACTGCCCCATAACTTACATGGGGTTGACCAAACTTGCAGAAACATGTTTATTTCTGCTGAAAAACACGTTTTGACCCTTTCTGCACAATGGGGTTAAGGGCTGAGTGTGTGGGCTCTTCTGAGCCTTGCTGTTACAAGTAGATTCAGTTGCCTGAAAAAACGCGTTTATTTCGGGCTGAAAAACACGTTTTGAAAAGTGTGATGTTACTGCCCCATAACTTACATGGGGTTGACCAAACTTGCAGAAACATGTTTATTTCTGCTGAAAAACACGTTTTGACACTTTCTGTACACTGGGGTTAAGGGCTGAGTGTGTGGGCTCTTCTGAGCCTTGCTGTTACAAGGAGATTCAGTTGTCTGAAAAAACGCGTTTATTTCGGGCTGAAAAACACGTTTTGAAAAGTGTTCTGTTACTGCCCCATAACTTACATGGGGTTGACCAAACTTGCAGAAACATGTTTATTTCTGCTGAAAAACACGTTTTGACACTTTCTGTACACTGGGGTTAAGGGCTGAGTGTGTGGGCTCTTCTGAGCCTTGCTGTTACAAGGAGATTCAGTTGTCTGAAAAAACGCGTTTATTTCGGGCTGAAAAACACGTTTTGAAAAGTGTGATGTTACTGCCCCATAACTTACATGGGGTTGACCAAACTTGCAGAAACATGTTTATTTCTGCTGAAAAACACGTTTTGACCCTTTCTGCACACTGGGGTTAAGGGCTGAGTGTGTGGGCTCTTCTGAGCCTTGCTGTTACAAGTAGATTCAGTTGCCTGAAAAAACGCGTTTATTTCGGGCTGAAAAACACGTTTTGAAAAGTGTGATGTTACTGCCCCATAACTTACATGGGGTTGACCAAACTTGCAGAAACATGTTTATTTCTGCTGAAAAACACGTTTTGACCCTTTCTGCACAATGGGGTTAAGGGCTGAGTGTGTGGGCTCTTCTGAGCCTTGCTGTTACAAGTAGATTCAGTTGCCTGAAAAAACGCGTTTATTTCGGGCTGAAAAACACGTTTTGAAAAGTGTGATGTTACTGCCCCATAACTTACATGGGGTTGACCAAACTTGCAGAAACATGTTTATTTCTGCTGAAAAACACGTTTTGACACTTTCTGTACACTGGGGTTAAGGGCTGAGTGTGTGGGCTCTTCTGAGCCTTGCTGTTACAAGGAGATTCAGTTGTCTGAAAAAACGCGTTTATTTCGGGCTGAAAAACACGTTTTGAAAAGTGTTCTGTTACTGCCCCATAACTTACATGGGGTTGACCAAACTTGCAGAAACATGTTTATTTCTGCTGAAAAACACGTTTTGACACTTTCTGTACACTGGGGTTAAGGGCTGAGTGTGTGGGCTCTTCTGAGCCTTGCTGTTACAAGGAGATTCAGTTGTCTGAAAAAACGCGTTTATTTCGGGCTGAAAAACACGTTTTGAAAAGTGTGATGTTACTGCCCCATAACTTACATGGGGTTGACCAAACTTGCAGAAACATGTTTATTTCTGCTGAAAAACACGTTTTGACCCTTTCTGCACACTGGGGTTAAGGGCTGAGTGTGTGGGCTCTTCTGAGCCTTGCTGTTACAAGTAGATTCAGTTGCCTGAAAAAACGCGTTTATTTCGGGCTGAAAAACACGTTTTGAAAAGTGTGATGTTACTGCCCCATAACTTACATGGGGTTGACCAAACTTGCAGAAACATGTTTATTTCTGCTGAAAAACACGTTTTGACCCTTTCTGCACACTGGGGTTAAGGGCTGAGTGTGTGGGCTCTTCTGACCCTTGCTGTTACAAGTAGATTCAGTTGCCTGAAAAAACGCGTTTATTTCGGGCTGAAAAACACGTTTTGAAAAGTGTTCTGTTACTGCCCCATAACTTACATGGGGTTGACCAAACTTGCAGAAACATGTTTATTTCTGCTGAAAAACACGTTTTGACACTTTCTGTACACTGGGGTTAAGGGCTGAGTGTGTGGGCTCTTCTTAGCCTTGCTGTTACAAGGAGATTCAGTTGTCTGAAAAAACGCGTTTATTTCGGGCTGAAAAACACGTTTTGAAAAGTGTGATGTTACTGCCCCATAACTTACATGGGGTTGACCAAACTTGCAGAAACATGTTTATTTCTGCTGAAAAACACGTTTTGACCCTTTCTGCACACTGGGGTTAAGGGCTGAGTGTGTGGGCTCTTCTGAGCCTTGCTGTTACAAGTAGATTCAGTTGCCTGAAAAAACGCGTTTATTTCGGGCTGAAAAACACGTTTTGAAAAGTGTGATGTTACTGCCCCATAACTTACATGGGGTTGACCAAACTTGCAGAAACATGTTTATTTCTGCTGAAAAACACGTTTTGACCCTTTCTGCACACTGGGGTTAAGGGCTGAGTGTGTGGGCTCTTCTGACCCTTGCTGTTACAAGTAGATTCAGTTGCCTGAAAAAACGCGTTTATTTCGGGCTGAAAAACACGTTTTGAAAAGTGTTCTGTTACTGCCCCATAACTTACATGGGGTTGACCAAACTTGCAGAAACATGTTTATTTCTGCTGAAAAACACGTTTTGACACTTTCTGTACACTGGGGTTAAGGGCTGAGTGTGTGGGCTCTTCTTAGCCTTGCTGTTACAAGGAGATTCAGTTGTCTGAAAAAACGCGTTTATTTCGGGCTGAAAAACACGTTTTGAAAAGTGTGATGTTACTGCCCCATAACTTACATGGGGTTGACCAAACTTGCAGAAACATGTTTATTTCTGCTGAAAAACACGTTTTGACCCTTTCTGCACACTGGGGTTAAGGGCTGAGTGTGTGGGCTCTTCTGAGCCTTGCTGTTACAAGTAGATTCAGTTGCCTGAAAAAACGCGTTTATTTCGTGCTGAAAAACACGTTTTGAAAAGTGTGATGTTACTGCCCCATAACTTACATGGGGTTGACCAAACTTGCAGAAACATGTTTATTTCTGCTGAAAAACACGTTTTGACACTTTCTGTACACTGGGGTTAAGGGCTGAGTGTGTGGGCTCTTCTGAGCCTTGCTGTTACAAGGAGATTCAGTTGTGTGAAAAAAACGCGTTTATTTCGGGCTGAAAAACACGTTTTGAAAAGTGTGATGTTACTGCCCCATAACTTACATGGGGTTGACCAAACTTGCAGAAACATGTTTATTTCTGCTGAAAAACACGTTTTGACCCTTTCTGCACAATGGGGTTAAGGGCTGAGTGTGTGGGTCTTCTGAGCCTTGCTGTTACAAGGAGATTCAGTTGTCTGAAAAAACGCGTTTATTTCGGGCTGAAAAACACGTTTTGAAAAGTGTGATGTTACTGCCCCATAACTTACATGGCGTTGACCAAACTTGCAGAAACATGTTTATTTCTGCTGGAAAAACACGTTTTGACCCTTTCTGCACACTGGGGTTAAGGGCTGAGTGTGTGGGCTCTTCTGAGCCTTGCTGTTACAAGTAGATTCAGTTGCCTGAAAAAACGCGTTTATTTCGGGCTGAAAAACACGTTTTGAAAAGTGTTCTGTTACTGCCCCATAACTTACATGGGGTTGACCAAACTTGCAGAAACATGTTTATTTCTGCTGAAAAACACGTTTTGACACTTTCTGCACAATGGGGTTAAGGGCTGAGTGTGTGGGCTCTTCTGAGCCTTGCTGTTACAAGTAGATTCAGTTGTCTGAAAAAACGC
Organism: Lepisosteus oculatus; assembly: GCF_040954835.1. Taxonomy (NCBI): domain Eukaryota; kingdom Metazoa; phylum Chordata; class Actinopteri; order Semionotiformes; family Lepisosteidae; genus Lepisosteus; species Lepisosteus oculatus. The sequence goes on from NW_027168104.1 coordinate 36,492, forward strand.
GTTTATTTCGGGCTGAAAAACACGTTTTGAAAAGTGTGATGTTACTGCCCCATAACTTACATGGGGTTGACCAAACTTGCAGAAACATGTTTATTTCTGCTGAAAAACACGTTTTGACTCTTTCTGCACAATGGGGTTAAGGGCTGAGTGTGTGGGCTCTTCTGAGCCTTGCTGTTACAAGGAGATTCAGTTGTCTGAAAAAACGCGTTTATTTCGGGCTGAAAAACACGTTTTGAAAAGTGTTCTGTTACTGCCCCATAACTTACATGGGGTAGACCAAACTTGCAGAAACATGTTTATTTCTGCTGAAAAACACGTTTTGACACTTTCTGTACACTGGGGTTAAGGGCTGAGTGTGTGGGCTCTTCTGAGCCTTGCTGTTACAAGTAGATTCAGTTGCCTGAAAAAACGCGTTTATTTCGGGCTGAAAAACACGTTTTGAAAAGTGTGATGTTACTGCCCCATAACTTACATGGGGTTGACCAAACTTGCAGAAACATGTTTATTTCTGCTGAAAAACACGTTTTGACACTTTCTGTACACTGGGGTTAAGGGCTGAGTGTGTGGGCTCTTCTGAGCCTTGCTGTTACAAGGAGATTCAGTTGTCTGAAAAAACGCGTTTATTTCGGGCTGAAAAACACGTTTTGAAAAGTGTGATGTTACTGCCCCATAACTTACATGGGGTTGACCAAACTTGCAGAAACATGTTTATTTCTGCTGAAAAACACGTTTTGACACTTTCTGTACACTGGGGTTAAGGGCTGAGTGTGTGGGCTCTTCTGAGCCTTGCTGTTACATGGAGATTCAGTTGTCTGAAAAAACGCGTTTATTTCGGGCTGAAAAACACGTTTTGAAAAGTGTGATGTTACTGCCCCATAACTTACATGGGGTTGACCAAACTTGCAGAAACATGTTTATTTCTGCTGAAAAACACGTTTTGACCCTTTCTGCACACTGGGGTTAAGGGCTGAGTGTGTGGGCTCTTCTGAGCCTTGCTGTTACAAGTAGATTCAGTTGCCTGAAAAAACGCGTTTATTTCGGGCTGAAAAACACGTTTTGAAAAGTGTTCTGTTACTGCCCCATAACTTACATGGGGTTGACCAAACTTGCAGAAACATGTTTATTTCTGCTGAAAAACACGTTTTGACACTTTCTGTACACTGGGGTTAAGGGCTGAGTGTGTGGGCTCGTCTGAGCCTTGCTGTTACAAGGAGATTCAGTTGTCTGAAAAAACGCGTTTATTTCGGGCTGAAAAACACGTTTTGAAAAGTGTTCTGTTACTGCCCCATAACTTACATGGGGTTGACCAAACTTGCAGAAACATGTTTATTTCTGCTGAAAAACACGTTTTGACCCTTTCTGCACAATGGGGTTAAGGGCTGAGTGTGTGGGCTCTTCTGAGCCTTGCTGTTACAAGGAGATTCAGTTGTCTGAAAAAACGCGTTTATTTCGGGCTGAAAAACACGTTTTGAAAAGTGTGATGTTACTGCCCCATAACTTACATGGGGTTGACCAAACTTGCAGAAACATGTTTATTTCTGCTGAAAAACACGTTTTGACCCTTTCTGCACACTGGGGTTAAGGGCTGAGTGTGTGGGCTCTTCTGAGCCTTGCTGTTACAAGTAGATTCAGTTGCCTGAAAAAACGCGTTTATTTCGGGCTGAAAAACACGTTTTGAAAAGTGTGATGTTACTGCCCCATAACTTACATGGGGTTGACCAAACTTGCAGAAACATGTTTATTTCTGCTGAAAAACACGTTTTGACACTTTCTGTACACTGGGGTTAAGGGCTGAGTGTGTGGGCTCTTCTGAGCCTTGCTGTTACAAGGAGATTCAGTTGTCTGAAAAAACGCGTTTATTTCGGGCTGAAAAACACGTTTTGAAAAGTGTGATGTTACTGCCCCATAACTTACATGGGGTTGACCAAACTTGCAGAAACATGTTTATTTCTGCTGAAAAACACGTTTTGACCCTTTCTGCACAATGGGGTTAAGGGCTGAGTGTGTGGGCTCTTCTGAGCCTTGCTGTTACAAGGAGATTCAGTTGTCTGAAAAAACGCGTTTATTTCGGGCTGAAAAACACGTTTTGAAAAGTGTGATGTTACTGCCCCATAACTTACATGGGGTTGACCAAACTTGCAGAAACATGTTTATTTCTGCTGAAAAACACGTTTTGACCCTTTCTGCACACTGGGGTTAAGGGCTGAGTGTGTGGGCTCTTCTGAGCCTTGCTGTTACAAGTAGATTCAGTTGCCTGAAAAAACGCGTTTATTTCGGGCTGAAAAACACGTTTTGAAAAGTGTGATGTTACTGCCCCATAACTTACATGGGGTTGACCAAACTTGCAGAAACATGTTTATTTCTGCTGAAAAACACGTTTTGACCCTTTCTGCACAATGGGGTTAAGGGCTGAGTGTGTGGGCTCTTCTGAGCCTTGCTGTTACAAGTAGATTCAGTTGCCTGAAAAAACGCGTTTATTTCGGGCTGAAAAACACGTTTTGAAAAGTGTGATGTTACTGCCCCATAACTTACATGGGGTTGACCAAACTTGCAGAAACATGTTTATTTCTGCTGAAAAACACGTTTTGACACTTTCTGTACACTGGGGTTAAGGGCTGAGTGTGTGGGCTCTTCTGAGCCTTGCTGTTACAAGGAGATTCAGTTGTCTGAAAAAACGCGTTTATTTCGGGCTGAAAAACACGTTTTGAAAAGTGTTCTGTTACTGCCCCATAACTTACATGGGGTTGACCAAACTTGCAGAAACATGTTTATTTCTGCTGAAAAACACGTTTTGACACTTTCTGTACACTGGGGTTAAGGGCTGAGTGTGTGGGCTCTTCTGAGCCTTGCTGTTACAAGGAGATTCAGTTGTCTGAAAAAACGCGTTTATTTCGGGCTGAAAAACACGTTTTGAAAAGTGTGATGTTACTGCCCCATAACTTACATGGGGTTGACCAAACTTGCAGAAACATGTTTATTTCTGCTGAAAAACACGTTTTGACCCTTTCTGCACACTGGGGTTAAGGGCTGAGTGTGTGGGCTCTTCTGAGCCTTGCTGTTACAAGTAGATTCAGTTGCCTGAAAAAACGCGTTTATTTCGGGCTGAAAAACACGTTTTGAAAAGTGTGATGTTACTGCCCCATAACTTACATGGGGTTGACCAAACTTGCAGAAACATGTTTATTTCTGCTGAAAAACACGTTTTGACTCTTTCTGCACAATGGGGTTAAGGGCTGAGTGTGTGGGCTCTTCTGAGCCTTGCTGTTACAAGTAGATTCAGTTGCCTGAAAAAACGCGTTTATTTCGGGCTGAAAAACACGTTTTGAAAAGTGTGATGTTACTGCCCCATAACTTACATGGGGTTGACCAAACTTGCAGAAACATGTTTATTTCTGCTGAAAAACACGTTTTGACCCTTTCTGCACACTGGGGTTAAGGGCTGAGTGTGTGGGCTCTTCTGACCCTTGCTGTTACAAGTAGATTCAGTTGCCTGAAAAAACGCGTTTATTTCGGGCTGAAAAACACGTTTTGAAAAGTGTTCTGTTACTGCCCCATAACTTACATGGGGTTGACCAAACTTGCAGAAACATGTTTATTTCTGCTGAAAAACACGTTTTGACACTTTCTGTACACTGGGGTTAAGGGCTGAGTGTGTGGGCTCTTCTGAGCCTTGCTGTTACAAGTAGATTCAGTTGCCTGAAAAAACGCGTTTATTTCGGGCTGAAAAACACGTTTTGAAAAGTGTGATGTTACTGCCCCATAACTTACATGGGGTTGACCAAACTTGCAGAAACATGTTTATTTCTGCTGAAAAACACGTTTTGACACTTTCTGTACACTGGGGTTAAGGGCTGAGTGTGTGGGCTCTTCTGAGCCTTGCTGTTACAAGGAGATTCAGTTGTCTGAAAAAACGCGTTTATTTCGGGCTGAAAAACACGTTTTGAAAAGTGTGATGTTACTGCCCCATAACTTACATGGGGTTGACCAAACTTGCAGAAACATGTTTATTTCTGCTGAAAAACACGTTTTGACACTTTCTGTACACTGGGGTTAAGGGCTGAGTGTGTGGGCTCTTCTGAGCCTTGCTGTTACATGGAGATTCAGTTGTCTGAAAAAACGCGTTTATTTCGGGCTGAAAAACACGTTTTGAAAAGTGTGATGTTACTGCCCCATAACTTACATGGGGTTGACCAAACTTGCAGAAACATGTTTATTTCTGCTGAAAAACACGTTTTGACCCTTTCTGCACACTGGGGTTAAGGGCTGAGTGTGTGGGCTCTTCTGAGCCTTGCTGTTACAAGTAGATTCAGTTGCCTGAAAAAACGCGTTTATTTCGGGCTGAAAAACACGTTTTGAAAAGTGTTCTGTTACTGCCCCATAACTTACATGGGGTTGACCAAACTTGCAGAAACATGTTTATTTCTGCTGAAAAACACGTTTTGACACTTTCTGTACACTGGGGTTAAGGGCTGAGTGTGTGGGCTCTTCTGAGCCTTGCTGTTACAAGGAGATTCAGTTGTCTGAAAAAACGCGTTTATTTCGGGCTGAAAAACACGTTTTGAAAAGTGTTCTGTTACTGCCCCATAACTTACATGGGGTTGACCAAACTTGCAGAAACATGTTTATTTCTGCTGAAAAACACGTTTTGACCCTTTCTGCACAATGGGGTTAAGGGCTGAGTGTGTGGGCTCTTCTGAGCCTTGCTGTTACAAGGAGATTCAGTTGTCTGAAAAAACGCGTTTATTTCGGGCTGAAAAACACGTTTTGAAAAGTGTTCTGTTACTGCCCCATAACTTACATGGGGTTGACCAAACTTGCAGAAACATGTTTATTTCTGCTGAAAAACACGTTTTGACACTTTCTGTACACTGGGGTTAAGGGCTGAGTGTGTGGGCTCTTCTGAGCCTTGCTGTTACAAGTAGATTCAGTTGCCTGAAAAAACGCGTTTATTTCGGGCTGAAAAACACGTTTTGAAAAGTGTGATGTTACTGCCCCATAACTTACATGGGGTTGACCAAACTTGCAGAAACATGTTTATTTCTGCTGAAAAACACGTTTTGACACTTTCTGTACACTGGGGTTAAGGGCTGAGTGTGTGGGCTCTTCTGAGCCTTGCTGTTACAAGGAGATTCAGTTGTCTGAAAAAACGCGTTTATTTCGGGCTGAAAAACACGTTTTGAAAAGTGTGATGTTACTGCCCCATAACTTACATGGGGTTGACCAAACTTGCAGAAACATGTTTATTTCTGCTGAAAAACACGTTTTGACACTTTCTGTACACTGGGGTTAAGGGCTGAGTGTGTGGGCTCTTCTGAGCCTTGCTGTTACATGGAGATTCAGTTGTCTGAAAAAACGCGTTTATTTCGGGCTGAAAAACACGTTTTGAAAAGTGTGATGTTACTGCCCCATAACTTACATGGGGTTGACCAAACTTGCAGAAACATGTTTATTTCTGCTGAAAAACACGTTTTGACCCTTTCTGCACACTGGGGTTAAGGGCTGAGTGTGTGGGCTCTTCTGAGCCTTGCTGTTACAAGTAGATTCAGTTGCCTGAAAAAACGCGTTTATTTCGGGCTGAAAAACACGTTTTGAAAAGTGTTCTGTTACTGCCCCATAACTTACATGGGGTTGACCAAACTTGCAGAAACATGTTTATTTCTGCTGAAAAACACGTTTTGACACTTTCTGTACACTGGGGTTAAGGGCTGAGTGTGTGGGCTCTTCTGAGCCTTGCTGTTACAAGGAGATTCAGTTGTCTGAAAAAACGCGTTTATTTCGGGCTGAAAAACACGTTTTGAAAAGTGTTCTGTTACTGCCCCATAACTTACATGGGGTTGACCAAACTTGCAGAAACATGTTTATTTCTGCTGAAAAACACGTTTTGACCCTTTCTGCACACTGGGGTTAAGGGCTGAGTGTGTGGGCTCTTCTGAGCCTTGCTGTTACAAGTAGATTCAGTTGCCTGAAAAAACGCGTTTATTTCGGGCTGAAAAACACGTTTTGAAAAGTGTGATGTTACTGCCCCATAACTTACATGGGGTTGACCAAACTTGCAGAAACATGTTTATTTCTGCTGAAAAACACGTTTTGACACTTTCTGTACACTGGGGTTAAGGGCTGAGTGTGTGGGCTCTTCTGAGCCTTGCTGTTACAAGGAGATTCAGTTGTCTGAAAAAACGCGTTTATTTCGGGCTGAAAAACACGTTTTGAAAAGTGTGATGTTACTGCCCCATAACTTACATGGGGTTGACCAAACTTGCAGAAACATGTTTATTTCTGCTGAAAAACACGTTTTGACCCTTTCTGCACAATGGGGTTAAGGGCTGAGTGTGTGGGCTCTTCTGAGCCTTGCTGTTACAAGGAGATTCAGTTGTCTGAAAAAACGCGTTTATTTCGGGCTGAAAAACACGTTTTGAAAAGTGTGATGTTACTGCCCCATAACTTACATGGGGTTGACCAAACTTGCAGAAACATGTTTATTTCTGCTGAAAAACACGTTTTGACCCTTTCTGCACACTGGGGTTAAGGGCTGAGTGTGTGGGCTCTTCTGAGCCTTGCTGTTACAAGTAGATTCAGTTGCCTGAAAAAACGCGTTTATTTCGGGCTGAAAAACACGTTTTGAAAAGTGTGATGTTACTGCCCCATAACTTACATGGGGTTGACCAAACTTGCAGAAACATGTTTATTTCTGCTGAAAAACACGTTTTGACCCTTTCTGCACAATGGGGTTAAGGGCTGAGTGTGTGGGCTCTTCTGAGCCTTGCTGTTACAAGTAGATTCAGTTGCCTGAAAAAACGCGTTTATTTCGGGCTGAAAAACACGTTTTGAAAAGTGTGATGTTACTGCCCCATAACTTACATGGGGTTGACCAAACTTGCAGAAACATGTTTATTTCTGCTGAAAAACACGTTTTGACACTTTCTGTACACTGGGGTTAAGGGCTGAGTGTGTGGGCTCTTCTGAGCCTTGCTGTTACAAGGAGATTCAGTTGTCTGAAAAAACGCGTTTATTTCGGGCTGAAAAACACGTTTTGAAAAGTGTTCTGTTACTGCCCCATAACTTACATGGGGTTGACCAAACTTGCAGAAACATGTTTATTTCTGCTGAAAAACACGTTTTGACACTTTCTGTACACTGGGGTTAAGGGCTGAGTGTGTGGGCTCTTCTGAGCCTTGCTGTTACAAGGAGATTCAGTTGTCTGAAAAAACGCGTTTATTTCGGGCTGAAAAACACGTTTTGAAAAGTGTGATGTTACTGCCCCATAACTTACATGGGGTTGACCAAACTTGCAGAAACATGTTTATTTCTGCTGAAAAACACGTTTTGACCCTTTCTGCACACTGGGGTTAAGGGCTGAGTGTGTGGGCTCTTCTGAGCCTTGCTGTTACAAGTAGATTCAGTTGCCTGAAAAAACGCGTTTATTTCGGGCTGAAAAACACGTTTTGAAAAGTGTGATGTTACTGCCCCATAACTTACATGGGGTTGACCAAACTTGCAGAAACATGTTTATTTCTGCTGAAAAACACGTTTTGACTCTTTCTGCACAATGGGGTTAAGGGCTGAGTGTGTGGGCTCTTCTGAGCCTTGCTGTTACAAGTAGATTCAGTTGCCTGAAAAAACGCGTTTATTTCGGGCTGAAAAACACGTTTTGAAAAGTGTGATGTTACTGCCCCATAACTTACATGGGGTTGACCAAACTTGCAGAAACATGTTTATTTCTGCTGAAAAACACGTTTTGACCCTTTCTGCACACTGGGGTTAAGGGCTGAGTGTGTGGGCTCTTCTGACCCTTGCTGTTACAAGTAGATTCAGTTGCCTGAAAAAACGCGTTTATTTCGGGCTGAAAAACACGTTTTGAAAAGTGTTCTGTTACTGCCCCATAACTTACATGGGGTTGACCAAACTTGCAGAAACATGTTTATTTCTGCTGAAAAACACGTTTTGACACTTTCTGTACACTGGGGTTAAGGGCTGAGTGTGTGGGCTCTTCTGAGCCTTGCTGTTACAAGTAGATTCAGTTGCCTGAAAAAACGCGTTTATTTCGGGCTGAAAAACACGTTTTGAAAAGTGTGATGTTACTGCCCCATAACTTACATGGGGTTGACCAAACTTGCAGAAACATGTTTATTTCTGCTGAAAAACACGTTTTGACACTTTCTGTACACTGGGGTTAAGGGCTGAGTGTGTGGGCTCTTCTGAGCCTTGCTGTTACAAGGAGATTCAGTTGTCTGAAAAAACGCGTTTATTTCGGGCTGAAAAACACGTTTTGAAAAGTGTGATGTTACTGCCCCATAACTTACATGGGGTTGACCAAACTTGCAGAAACATGTTTATTTCTGCTGAAAAACACGTTTTGACACTTTCTGTACACTGGGGTTAAGGGCTGAGTGTGTGGGCTCTTCTGAGCCTTGCTGTTACATGGAGATTCAGTTGTCTGAAAAAACGCGTTTATTTCGGGCTGAAAAACACGTTTTGAAAAGTGTGATGTTACTGCCCCATAACTTACATGGGGTTGACCAAACTTGCAGAAACATGTTTATTTCTGCTGAAAAACACGTTTTGACCCTTTCTGCACACTGGGGTTAAGGGCTGAGTGTGTGGGCTCTTCTGAGCCTTGCTGTTACAAGTAGATTCAGTTGCCTGAAAAAACGCGTTTATTTCGGGCTGAAAAACACGTTTTGAAAAGTGTTCTGTTACTGCCCCATAACTTACATGGGGTTGACCAAACTTGCAGAAACATGTTTATTTCTGCTGAAAAACACGTTTTGACACTTTCTGTACACTGGGGTTAAGGGCTGAGTGTGTGGGCTCTTCTGAGCCTTGCTGTTACAAGGAGATTCAGTTGTCTGAAAAAACGCGTTTATTTCGGGCTGAAAAACACGTTTTGAAAAGTGTTCTGTTACTGCCCCATAACTTACATGGGGTTGACCAAACTTGCAGAAACATGTTTATTTCTGCTGAAAAACACGTTTTGACCCTTTCTGCACAATGGGGTTAAGGGCTGAGTGTGTGGGCTCTTCTGAGCCTTGCTGTTACAAGGAGATTCAGTTGTCTGAAAAAACGCGTTTATTTCGGGCTGAAAAACACGTTTTGAAAAGTGTGATGTTACTGCCCCATAACTTACATGGGGTTGACCAAACTTGCAGAAACATGTTTATTTCTGCTGAAAAACACGTTTTGACCCTTTCTGCACACTGGGGTTAAGGGCTGAGTGTGTGGGCTCTTCTGAGCCTTGCTGTTACAAGTAGATTCAGTTGCCTGAAAAAACGCGTTTATTTCGGGCTGAAAAACACGTTTTGAAAAGTGTGATGTTACTGCCCCATAACTTACATGGGGTTGACCAAACTTGCAGAAACATGTTTATTTCTGCTGAAAAACACGTTTTGACACTTTCTGTACACTGGGGTTAAGGGCTGAGTGTGTGGGCTCTTCTGAGCCTTGCTGTTACAAGGAGATTCAGTTGTCTGAAAAAACGCGTTTATTTCGGGCTGAAAAACACGTTTTGAAAAGTGTTCTGTTACTGCCCCATAACTTACATGGGGTTGACCAAACTTGCAGAAACATGTTTATTTCTGCTGAAAAACACGTTTTGACCCTTTCTGCACAATGGGGTTAAGGGCTGAGTGTGTGGGCTCTTCTGAGCCTTGCTGTTACAAGGAGATTCAGTTGTCTGAAAAAACGCGTTTATTTCGGGCTGAAAAACACGTTTTGAAAAGTGTGATGTTACTGCCCCATAACTTACATGGGGTTGACCAAACTTGCAGAAACATGTTTATTTCTGCTGAAAAACACGTTTTGACCCTTTCTGCACACTGGGGTTAAGGGCTGAGTGTGTGGGCTCTTCTGAGCCTTGCTGTTACAAGTAGATTCAGTTGCCTGAAAAAACGCGTTTATTTCGGGCTGAAAAACACGTTTTGAAAAGTGTGATGTTACTGCCCCATAACTTACATGGGGTTGACCAAACTTGCAGAAACATGTTTATTTCTGCTGAAAAACACGTTTTGACCCTTTCTGCACAATGGGGTTAAGGGCTGAGTGTGTGGGCTCTTCTGAGCCTTGCTGTTACAAGTAGATTCAGTTGCCTGAAAAAACGCGTTTATTTCGGGCTGAAAAACACGTTTTGAAAAGTGTGATGTTACTGCCCCATAACTTACATGGGGTTGACCAAACTTGCAGAAACATGTTTATTTCTGCTGAAAAACACGTTTTGACACTTTCTGTACACTGGGGTTAAGGGCTGAGTGTGTGGGCTCTTCTGAGCCTTGCTGTTACAAGGAGATTCAGTTGTCTGAAAAAACGCGTTTATTTCGGGCTGAAAAACACGTTTTGAAAAGTGTTCTGTTACTGCCCCATAACTTACATGGGGTTGACCAAACTTGCAGAAACATGTTTATTTCTGCTGAAAAACACGTTTTGACACTTTCTGTACACTGGGGTTAAGGGCTGAGTGTGTGGGCTCTTCTGAGCCTTGCTGTTACAAGGAGATTCAGTTGTCTGAAAAAACGCGTTTATTTCGGGCTGAAAAACACGTTTTGAAAAGTGTGATGTTACTGCCCCATAACTTACATGGGGTTGACCAAACTTGCAGAAACATGTTTATTTCTGCTGAAAAACACGTTTTGACCCTTTCTGCACACTGGGGTTAAGGGCTGAGTGTGTGGGCTCTTCTGAGCCTTGCTGTTACAAGTAGATTCAGTTGCCTGAAAAAACGCGTTTATTTCGGGCTGAAAAACACGTTTTGAAAAGTGTGATGTTACTGCCCCATAACTTACATGGGGTTGACCAAACTTGCAGAAACATGTTTATTTCTGCTGAAAAACACGTTTTGACTCTTTCTGCACAATGGGGTTAAGGGCTGAGTGTGTGGGCTCTTCTGAGCCTTGCTGTTACAAGTAGATTCAGTTGCCTGAAAAAACGCGTTTATTTCGGGCTGAAAAACACGTTTTGAAAAGTGTGATGTTACTGCCCCATAACTTACATGGGGTTGACCAAACTTGCAGAAACATGTTTATTTCTGCTGAAAAACACGTTTTGACCCTTTCTGCACACTGGGGTTAAGGGCTGAGTGTGTGGGCTCTTCTGACCCTTGCTGTTACAAGTAGATTCAGTTGCCTGAAAAAACGCGTTTATTTCGGGCTGAAAAACACGTTTTGAAAAGTGTTCTGTTACTGCCCCATAACTTACATGGGGTTGACCAAACTTGCAGAAACATGTTTATTTCTGCTGAAAAACACGTTTTGACACTTTCTGTACACTGGGGTTAATGGCTGAGTGTGTGGGCTCTTCTTAGCCTTGCTGTTACAAGGAGATTCAGTTGTCTGAAAAAACGCGTTTATTTCGGGCTGAAAAACACGTTTTGAAAAGTGTGATGTTACTGCCCCATAACTTACATGGGGTTGACCAAACTTGCAGAAACATGTTTATTTCTGCTGAAAAACACGTTTTGACCCTTTCTGCACACTGGGGTTAAGGGCTGAGTGTGTGGGCTCTTCTGAGCCTTGCTGTTACAAGTAGATTCAGTTGCCTGAAAAAACGCGTTTATTTCGTGCTGAAAAACACGTTTTGAAAAGTGTGATGTTACTGCCCCATAACTTACACGGGGTTGACCAAACTTGCAGAAACATGTTTATTTCTGCTGAAAAACACGTTTTGACACTTTCTGTACACTGGGGTTAAGGGCTGAGTGTGTGGGCTCTTCTGAGCCTTGCTGTTACAAGGAGATTCAGTTGTGTGAAAAAAACGCGTTTATTTCGGGCTGAAAAACACGTTTTGAAAAGTGTGATGTTACTGCCCCATAACTTACATGGGGTTGACCAAACTTGCAGAAACATGTTTATTTCTGCTGAAAAACACGTTTTGACCCTTTCTGCACAATGGGGTTAAGGGCTGAGTGTGTGGGTCTTCTGAGCCTTGCTGTTACAAGGAGATTCAGTTGTCTGAAAAAACGCGTTTATTTCGGGCTGAAAAACACGTTTTGAAAAGTGTGATGTTACTGCCCCATAACTTACATGGCGTTGACCAAACTTGCAGAAACATGTTTATTTCTGCTGAAAAACACGTTTTGACCCTTTCTGCACACTGGGGTTAAGGGCTGAGTGTGTGGGCTCTTCTGAGCCTTGCTGTTACAAGTAGATTCAGTTGCCTGAAAAAACGCGTTTATTTCGGGCTGAAAAACACGTTTTGAAAAGTGTTCTGTTACTGCCCCATAACTTACATGGGGTTGACCAAACTTGCAGAAACATGTTTATTTCTGCTGAAAAACACGTTTTGACACTTTCTGTACACTGGGGTTAAGGGCTGAGTGTGTGGGCTCTTCTGAGCCTTGCTGTTACAAGGAGATTCAGTTGTCTGAAAAAACGCGTTTATTTCGGGCTGAAAAACACGTTTTGAAAAGTGTGATGTTACTGCCCCATAACTTACATGGGGTTGACCAAACTTGCAGAAACATGTTTATTTCTGCTGAAAAACACGTTTTGACCCTTTCTGCACACTGGGGTTAAGGGCTGAGTGTGTGGGCTCTTCTGAGCCTTGCTGTTACAAGTAGATTCAGTTGCCTGAAAAAACGCGTTTATTTCGGGCTGAAAAACACGTTTTGAAAAGTGTGATGTTACTGCCCCATAACTTACATGGGGTTGACCAAACTTGCAGAAACATGTTTATTTCTGCTGAAAAACACGTTTTGACCCTTTCTGCACACTGGGGTTAAGGGCTGAGTGTGTGGGCTCTTCTGAGCCTTGCTGTTACAAGGAGATTCAGTTGTCTGAAAAAACGCGTTTATTTCGGGCTGAAAAACACGTTTTGAAAAGTGTGATGTTACTGCCCCATAACTTACATGGGGTTGACCAAACTTGCAGAAACATGTTTATTTCTGCTGAAAAACACGTTTTGACCCTTTCTGCACACTGGGGTTAAGGGCTGAGTGTGTGGGCTCTTCTGAGCCTTGCTGTTACAAGTAGATTCAGTTGCCTGAAAAAACGCGTTTATTTCGGGCTGAAAAACACGTTTTGAAAAGTGTGATGTTACTGCCCCATAACTTACATGGGGTTGACCAAACTTGCAGAAACATGTTTATTTCTGCTGAAAAACACGTTTTGACACTTTCTGTACACTGGGGTTAAGGGCTGAGTGTGTGGGCTCTTCTGAGCCTTGCTGTTACAAGGAGATTCAGTTGTCTGAAAAAACGCGTTTATTTCGGGCTGAAAAACACGTTTTGAAAAGTGTGATGTTACTGCCCCATAACTTACATGGGGTTGACCAAACTTGCAGAAACATGTTTATTTCTGCTGAAAAACACGTTTTGACCCTTTCTGCACAATGGGGTTAAGGGCTGAGTGTGTGGGCTCTTCTGAGCCTTGCTGTTACAAGGAGATTCAGTTGTCTGAAAAAACGCGTTTATTTCGGGCTGAAAAACACGTTTTGAAAAGTGTGATGTTACTGCCCCATAACTTACATGGGGTTGACCAAACTTGCAGAAACATGTTTATTTCTGCTGAAAAACACGTTTTGACCCTTTCTGCACACTGGGGTTAAGGGCTGAGTGTGTGGGCTCTTCTGAGCCTTGCTGTTACAAGTAGATTCAGTTGCCTGAAAAAACGCGTTTATTTCGGGCTGAAAAACACGTTTTGAAAAGTGTGATGTTACTGCCCCATAACTTACATGGGGTTGACCAAACTTGCAGAAACATGTTTATTTCTGCTGAAAAACACGTTTTGACTCTTTCTGCACAATGGGGTTAAGGGCTGAGTGTGTGGGCTCTTCTGAGCCTTGCTGTTACAAGTAGATTCAGTTGCCTGAAAAAACGCGTTTATTTCGGGCTGAAAAACACGTTTTGAAAAGTGTGATGTTACTGCCCCATAACTTACATGGGGTTGACCAAACTTGCAGAAACATGTTTATTTCTGCTGAAAAACACGTTTTGACCCTTTCTGCACACTGGGGTTAAGGGCTGAGTGTGTGGGCTCTTCTGACCCTTGCTGTTACAAGTAGATTCAGTTGCCTGAAAAAACGCGTTTATTTCGGGCTGAAAAACACGTTTTGAAAAGTGTTCTGTTACTGCCCCATAACTTACATGGGGTTGACCAAACTTGCAGAAACATGTTTATTTCTGCTGAAAAACACGTTTTGACACTTTCTGTACACTGGGGTTAAGGGCTGAGTGTGTGGGCTCTTCTGAGCCTTGCTGTTACAAGTAGATTCAGTTGCCTGAAAAAACGCGTTTATTTCGGGCTGAAAAACACGTTTTGAAAAGTGTGATGTTACTGCCCCATAACTTACATGGGGTTGACCAAACTTGCAGAAACATGTTTATTTCTGCTGAAAAACACGTTTTGACACTTTCTGTACACTGGGGTTAAGGGCTGAGTGTGTGGGCTCTTCTGAGCCTTGCTGTTACAAGGAGATTCAGTTGTCTGAAAAAACGCGTTTATTTCGGGCTGAAAAACACGTTTTGAAAAGTGTGATGTTACTGCCCCATAACTTACATGGGGTTGACCAAACTTGCAGAAACATGTTTATTTCTGCTGAAAAACACGTTTTGACACTTTCTGTACACTGGGGTTAAGGGCTGAGTGTGTGGGCTCTTCTGAGCCTTGCTGTTACATGGAGATTCAGTTGTCTGAAAAAACGCGTTTATTTCGGGCTGAAAAACACGTTTTGAAAAGTGTTCTGTTACTGCCCCATAACTTACATGGGGTTGACCAAACTTGCAGAAACATGTTTATTTCTGCTGAAAAACACGTTTTGACCCTTTCTGCACAATGGGGTTAAGGGCTGAGTGTGTGGGCTCTTCTGAGCCTTGCTGTTACAAGGAGATTCAGTTGTCTGAAAAAACGCGTTTATTTCGGGCTGAAAAACACGTTTTGAAAAGTGTGATGTTACTGCCCCATAACTTACATGGGGTTGACCAAACTTGCAGAAACATGTTTATTTCTGCTGAAAAACACGTTTTGACCCTTTCTGCACACTGGGGTTAAGGGCTGAGTGTGTGGGCTCTTCTGAGCCTTGCTGTTACAAGTAGATTCAGTTGCCTGAAAAAACGCGTTTATTTCGGGCTGAAAAACACGTTTTGAAAAGTGTGATGTTACTGCCCCATAACTTACATGGGGTTGACCAAACTTGCAGAAACATGTTTATTTCTGCTGAAAAACACGTTTTGACACTTTCTGTACACTGGGGTTAAGGGCTGAGTGTGTGGGCTCTTCTGAGCCTTGCTGTTACAAGGAGATTCAGTTGTCTGAAAAAACGCGTTTATTTCGGGCTGAAAAACACGTTTTGAAAAGTGTTCTGTTACTGCCCCATAACTTACATGGGGTTGACCAAACTTGCAGAAACATGTTTATTTCTGCTGAAAAACACGTTTTGACCCTTTCTGCACAATGGGGTTAAGGGCTGAGTGTGTGGGCTCTTCTGAGCCTTGCTGTTACAAGGAGATTCAGTTGTCTGAAAAAACGCGTTTATTTCGGGCTGAAAAACACGTTTTGAAAAGTGTGATGTTACTGCCCCATAACTTACATGGGGTTGACCAAACTTGCAGAAACATGTTTATTTCTGCTGAAAAACACGTTTTGACCCTTTCTGCACACTGGGGTTAAGGGCTGAGTGTGTGGGCTCTTCTGAGCCTTGCTGTTACAAGTAGATTCAGTTGCCTGAAAAAACGCGTTTATTTCGGGCTGAAAAACACGTTTTGAAAAGTGTGATGTTACTGCCCCATAACTTACATGGGGTTGACCAAACTTGCAGAAACATGTTTATTTCTGCTGAAAAACACGTTTTGACCCTTTCTGCACAATGGGGTTAAGGGCTGAGTGTGTGGGCTCTTCTGAGCCTTGCTGTTACAAGTAGATTCAGTTGCCTGAAAAAACGCGTTTATTTCGGGCTGAAAAACACGTTTTGAAAAGTGTGATGTTACTGCCCCATAACTTACATGGGGTTGACCAAACTTGCAGAAACATGTTTATTTCTGCTGAAAAACACGTTTTGACCCTTTCTGCACACTGGGGTTAAGGGCTGAGTGTGTGGGCTCTTCTGACCCTTGCTGTTACAAGTAGATTCAGTTGCCTGAAAAAACGCGTTTATTTCGGGCTGAAAAACACGTTTTGAAAAGTGTTCTGTTACTGCCCCATAACTTACATGGGGTTGACCAAACTTGCAGAAACATGTTTATTTCTGCTGAAAAACACGTTTTGACACTTTCTGTACACTGGGGTTAAGGGCTGAGTGTGTGGGCTCTTCTGAGCCTTGCTGTTACAAGTAGATTCAGTTGCCTGAAAAAACGCGTTTATTTCGGGCTGAAAAACACGTTTTGAAAAGTGTGATGTTACTGCCCCATAACTTACATGGGGTTGACCAAACTTGCAGAAACATGTTTATTTCTGCTGAAAAACACGTTTTGACACTTTCTGTACACTGGGGTTAAGGGCTGAGTGTGTGGGCTCTTCTGAGCCTTGCTGTTACAAGGAGATTCAGTTGTCTGAAAAAACGCGTTTATTTCGGGCTGAAAAACACGTTTTGAAAAGTGTGATGTTACTGCCCCATAACTTACATGGGGTTGACCAAACTTGCAGAAACATGTTTATTTCTGCTGAAAAACACGTTTTGACACTTTCTGTACACTGGGGTTAAGGGCTGAGTGTGTGGGCTCTTCTGAGCCTTGCTGTTACATGGAGATTCAGTTGTCTGAAAAAACGCGTTTATTTCGGGCTGAAAAACACGTTTTGAAAAGTGTTCTGTTACTGCCCCATAACTTACATGGGGTTGACCAAACTTGCAGAAACATGTTTATTTCTGCTGAAAAACACGTTTTGACCCTTTCTGCACAATGGGGTTAAGGGCTGAGTGTGTGGGCTCTTCTGAGCCTTGCTGTTACAAGGAGATTCAGTTGTCTGAAAAAACGCGTTTATTTCGGGCTGAAAAACACGTTTTGAAAAGTGTGATGTTACTGCCCCATAACTTACATGGGGTTGACCAAACTTGCAGAAACATGTTTATTTCTGCTGAAAAACACGTTTTGACACTTTCTGTACACTGGGGTTAAGGGCTGAGTGTGTGGGCTCTTCTGAGCCTTGCTGTTACAAGGAGATTCAGTTGTCTGAAAAAACGCGTTTATTTCGGGCTGAAAAACACGTTTTGAAAAGTGTGATGTTACTGCCCCATAACTTACATGGGGTTGACCAAACTTGCAGAAACATGTTTATTTCTGCTGAAAAACACGTTTTGACACTTTCTGTACACTGGGGTTAAGGGCTGAGTGTGTGGGCTCTTCTGAGCCTTGCTGTTACATGGAGATTCAGTTGTCTGAAAAAACGCGTTTATTTCGGGCTGAAAAACACGTTTTGAAAAGTGTTCTGTTACTGCCCCATAACTTACATGGGGTTGACCAAACTTGCAGAAACATGTTTATTTCTGCTGAAAAACACGTTTTGACCCTTTCTGCACAATGGGGTTAAGGGCTGAGTGTGTGGGCTCTTCTGAGCCTTGCTGTTACAAGGAGATTCAGTTGTCTGAAAAAACGCGTTTATTTCGGGCTGAAAAACACGTTTTGAAAAGTGTGATGTTACTGCCCCATAACTTACATGGGGTTGACCAAACTTGCAGAAACATGTTTATTTCTGCTGAAAAACACGTTTTGACCCTTTCTGCACACTGGGGTTAAGGGCTGAGTGTGTGGGCTCTTCTGAGCCTTGCTGTTACAAGTAGATTCAGTTGCCTGAAAAAACGCGTTTATTTCGGGCTGAAAAACACGTTTTGAAAAGTGTGATGTTACTGCCCCATAACTTACATGGGGTTGACCAAACTTGCAGAAACATGTTTATTTCTGCTGAAAAACACGTTTTGACACTTTCTGTACACTGGGGTTAAGGGCTGAGTGTGTGGGCTCTTCTGAGCCTTGCTGTTACAAGGAGATTCAGTTGTCTGAAAAAACGCGTTTATTTCGGGCTGAAAAACACGTTTTGAAAAGTGTTCTGTTACTGCCCCATAACTTACATGGGGTTGACCAAACTTGCAGAAACATGTTTATTTCTGCTGAAAAACACGTTTTGACCCTTTCTGCACAATGGGGTTAAGGGCTGAGTGTGTGGGCTCTTCTGAGCCTTGCTGTTACAAGGAGATTCAGTTGTCTGAAAAAACGCGTTTATTTCGGGCTGAAAAACACGTTTTGAAAAGTGTGATGTTACTGCCCCATAACTTACATGGGGTTGACCAAACTTGCAGAAACATGTTTATTTCTGCTGAAAAACACGTTTTGACCCTTTCTGCACACTGGGGTTAAGGGCTGAGTGTGTGGGCTCTTCTGAGCCTTGCTGTTACAAGTAGATTCAGTTGCCTGAAAAAACGCGTTTATTTCGGGCTGAAAAACACGTTTTGAAAAGTGTGATGTTACTGCCCCATAACTTACATGGGGTTGACCAAACTTGCAGAAACATGTTTATTTCTGCTGAAAAACACGTTTTGACCCTTTCTGCACAATGGGGTTAAGGGCTGAGTGTGTGGGCTCTTCTGAGCCTTGCTGTTACAAGTAGATTCAGTTGCCTGAAAAAACGCGTTTATTTCGGGCTGAAAAACACGTTTTGAAAAGTGTGATGTTACTGCCCCATAACTTACATGGGGTTGACCAAACTTGCAGAAACATGTTTATTTCTGCTGAAAAACACGTTTTGACCCTTTCTGCACAATGGGGTTAAGGGCTGAGTGTGTGGGCTCTTCTGAGCCTTGCTGTTACAAGGAGATTCAGTTGTCTGAAAAAACGCGTTTATTTCGGGCTGAAAAACACGTTTTGAAAAGTGTGATGTTACTGCCCCATAACTTACATGGGGTTGACCAAACTTGCAGAAACATGTTTATTTCTGCTGAAAAACACGTTTTGACCCTTTCTGCACACTGGGGTTAAGGGCTGAGTGTGTGGGCTCTTCTGAGCCTTGCTGTTACAAGTAGATTCAGTTGCCTGAAAAAACGCGTTTATTTCGGGCTGAAAAACACGTTTTGAAAAGTGTGATGTTACTGCCCCATAACTTACATGGGGTTGACCAAACTTGCAGAAACATGTTTATTTCTGCTGAAAAACACGTTTTGACTCTTTCTGCACAATGGGGTTAAGGGCTGAGTGTGTGGGCTCTTCTGAGCCTTGCTGTTACAAGTAGATTCAGTTGCCTGAAAAAACGCGTTTATTTCGGGCTGAAAAACACGTTTTGAAAAGTGTGATGTTACTGCCCCATAACTTACATGGGGTTGACCAAACTTGCAGAAACATGTTTATTTCTGCTGAAAAACACGTTTTGACCCTTTCTGCACACTGGGGTTAAGGGCTGAGTGTGTGGGCTCTTCTGACCCTTGCTGTTACAAGTAGATTCAGTTGCCTGAAAAAACGCGTTTATTTCGGGCTGAAAAACACGTTTTGAAAAGTGTTCTGTTACTGCCCCATAACTTACATGGGGTTGACCAAACTTGCAGAAACATGTTTATTTCTGCTGAAAAACACGTTTTGACACTTTCTGTACACTGGGGTTAAGGGCTGAGTGTGTGGGCTCTTCTGAGCCTTGCTGTTACAAGTAGATTCAGTTGCCTGAAAAAACGCGTTTATTTCGGGCTGAAAAACACGTTTTGAAAAGTGTGATGTTACTGCCCCATAACTTACATGGGGTTGACCAAACTTGCAGAAACATGTTTATTTCTGCTGAAAAACACGTTTTGACACTTTCTGTACACTGGGGTTAAGGGCTGAGTGTGTGGGCTCTTCTGAGCCTTGCTGTTACAAGGAGATTCAGTTGTCTGAAAAAACGCGTTTATTTCGGGCTGAAAAACACGTTTTGAAAAGTGTGATGTTACTGCCCCATAACTTACATGGGGTTGACCAAACTTGCAGAAACATGTTTATTTCTGCTGAAAAACACGTTTTGACACTTTCTGTACACTGGGGTTAAGGGCTGAGTGTGTGGGCTCTTCTGAGCCTTGCTGTTACATGGAGATTCAGTTGTCTGAAAAAACGCGTTTATTTCGGGCTGAAAAACACGTTTTGAAAAGTGTTCTGTTACTGCCCCATAACTTACATGGGGTTGACCAAACTTGCAGAAACATGTTTATTTCTGCTGAAAAACACGTTTTGACCCTTTCTGCACAATGGGGTTAAGGGCTGAGTGTGTGGGCTCTTCTGAGCCTTGCTGTTACAAGGAGATTCAGTTGTCTGAAAAAACGCGTTTATTTCGGGCTGAAAAACACGTTTTGAAAAGTGTGATGTTACTGCCCCATAACTTACATGGGGTTGACCAAACTTGCAGAAACATGTTTATTTCTGCTGAAAAACACGTTTTGACCCTTTCTGCACACTGGGGTTAAGGGCTGAGTGTGTGGGCTCTTCTGAGCCTTGCTGTTACAAGTAGATTCAGTTGCCTGAAAAAACGCGTTTATTTCGGGCTGAAAAACACGTTTTGAAAAGTGTGATGTTACTGCCCCATAACTTACATGGGGTTGACCAAACTTGCAGAAACATGTTTATTTCTGCTGAAAAACACGTTTTGACACTTTCTGTACACTGGGGTTAAGGGCTGAGTGTGTGGGCTCTTCTGAGCCTTGCTGTTACAAGGAGATTCAGTTGTCTGAAAAAACGCGTTTATTTCGGGCTGAAAAACACGTTTTGAAAAGTGTTCTGTTACTGCCCCATAACTTACATGGGGTTGACCAAACTTGCAGAAACATGTTTATTTCTGCTGAAAAACACGTTTTGACCCTTTCTGCACAATGGGGTTAAGGGCTGAGTGTGTGGGCTCTTCTGAGCCTTGCTGTTACAAGGAGATTCAGTTGTCTGAAAAAACGCGTTTATTTCGGGCTGAAAAACACGTTTTGAAAAGTGTGATGTTACTGCCCCATAACTTACATGGGGTTGACCAAACTTGCAGAAACATGTTTATTTCTGCTGAAAAACACGTTTTGACCCTTTCTGCACACTGGGGTTAAGGGCTGAGTGTGTGGGCTCTTCTGAGCCTTGCTGTTACAAGTAGATTCAGTTGCCTGAAAAAACGCGTTTATTTCGGGCTGAAAAACACGTTTTGAAAAGTGTGATGTTACTGCCCCATAACTTACATGGGGTTGACCAAACTTGCAGAAACATGTTTATTTCTGCTGAAAAACACGTTTTGACCCTTTCTGCACAATGGGGTTAAGGGCTGAGTGTGTGGGCTCTTCTGAGCCTTGCTGTTACAAGTAGATTCAGTTGCCTGAAAAAACGCGTTTATTTCGGGCTGAAAAACACGTTTTGAAAAGTGTGATGTTACTGCCCCATAACTTACATGGGGTTGACCAAACTTGCAGAAACATGTTTATTTCTGCTGAAAAACACGTTTTGACCCTTTCTGCACACTGGGGTTAAGGGCTGAGTGTGTGGGCTCTTCTGACCCTTGCTGTTACAAGTAGATTCAGTTGCCTGAAAAAACGCGTTTATTTCGGGCTGAAAAACACGTTTTGAAAAGTGTTCTGTTACTGCCCCATAACTTACATGGGGTTGACCAAACTTGCAGAAACATGTTTATTTCTGCTGAAAAACACGTTTTGACACTTTCTGTACACTGGGGTTAAGGGCTGAGTGTGTGGGCTCTTCTGAGCCTTGCTGTTACAAGTAGATTCAGTTGCCTGAAAAAACGCGTTTATTTCGGGCTGAAAAACACGTTTTGAAAAGTGTGATGTTACTGCCCCATAACTTACATGGGGTTGACCAAACTTGCAGAAACATGTTTATTTCTGCTGAAAAACACGTTTTGACACTTTCTGTACACTGGGGTTAAGGGCTGAGTGTGTGGGCTCTTCTGAGCCTTGCTGTTACAAGGAGATTCAGTTGTCTGAAAAAACGCGTTTATTTCGGGCTGAAAAACACGTTTTGAAAAGTGTGATGTTACTGCCCCATAACTTACATGGGGTTGACCAAACTTGCAGAAACATGTTTATTTCTGCTGAAAAACACGTTTTGACACTTTCTGTACACTGGGGTTAAGGGCTGAGTGTGTGGGCTCTTCTGAGCCTTGCTGTTACATGGAGATTCAGTTGTCTGAAAAAACGCGTTTATTTCGGGCTGAAAAACACGTTTTGAAAAGTGTTCTGTTACTGCCCCATAACTTACATGGGGTTGACCAAACTTGCAGAAACATGTTTATTTCTGCTGAAAAACACGTTTTGACCCTTTCTGCACAATGGGGTTAAGGGCTGAGTGTGTGGGCTCTTCTGAGCCTTGCTGTTACAAGGAGATTCAGTTGTCTGAAAAAACGCGTTTATTTCGGGCTGAAAAACACGTTTTGAAAAGTGTGATGTTACTGCCCCATAACTTACATGGGGTTGACCAAACTTGCAGAAACATGTTTATTTCTGCTGAAAAACACGTTTTGACACTTTCTGTACACTGGGGTTAAGGGCTGAGTGTGTGGGCTCTTCTGAGCCTTGCTGTTACAAGGAGATTCAGTTGTCTGAAAAAACGCGTTTATTTCGGGCTGAAAAACACGTTTTGAAAAGTGTGATGTTACTGCCCCATAACTTACATGGGGTTGACCAAACTTGCAGAAACATGTTTATTTCTGCTGAAAAACACGTTTTGACACTTTCTGTACACTGGGGTTAAGGGCTGAGTGTGTGGGCTCTTCTGAGCCTTGCTGTTACATGGAGATTCAGTTGTCTGAAAAAACGCGTTTATTTCGGGCTGAAAAACACGTTTTGAAAAGTGTTCTGTTACTGCCCCATAACTTACATGGGGTTGACCAAACTTGCAGAAACATGTTTATTTCTGCTGAAAAACACGTTTTGACCCTTTCTGCACAATGGGGTTAAGGGCTGAGTGTGTGGGCTCTTCTGAGCCTTGCTGTTACAAGGAGATTCAGTTGTCTGAAAAAACGCGTTTATTTCGGGCTGAAAAACACGTTTTGAAAAGTGTGATGTTACTGCCCCATAACTTACATGGGGTTGACCAAACTTGCAGAAACATGTTTATTTCTGCTGAAAAACACGTTTTGACCCTTTCTGCACACTGGGGTTAAGGGCTGAGTGTGTGGGCTCTTCTGAGCCTTGCTGTTACAAGTAGATTCAGTTGCCTGAAAAAACGCGTTTATTTCGGGCTGAAAAACACGTTTTGAAAAGTGTGATGTTACTGCCCCATAACTTACATGGGGTTGACCAAACTTGCAGAAACATGTTTATTTCTGCTGAAAAACACGTTTTGACACTTTCTGTACACTGGGGTTAAGGGCTGAGTGTGTGGGCTCTTCTGAGCCTTGCTGTTACAAGGAGATTCAGTTGTCTGAAAAAACGCGTTTATTTCGGGCTGAAAAACACGTTTTGAAAAGTGTTCTGTTACTGCCCCATAACTTACATGGGGTTGACCAAACTTGCAGAAACATGTTTATTTCTGCTGAAAAACACGTTTTGACCCTTTCTGCACAATGGGGTTAAGGGCTGAGTGTGTGGGCTCTTCTGAGCCTTGCTGTTACAAGGAGATTCAGTTGTCTGAAAAAACGCGTTTATTTCGGGCTGAAAAACACGTTTTGAAAAGTGTGATGTTACTGCCCCATAACTTACATGGGGTTGACCAAACTTGCAGAAACATGTTTATTTCTGCTGAAAAACACGTTTTGACCCTTTCTGCACACTGGGGTTAAGGGCTGAGTGTGTGGGCTCTTCTGAGCCTTGCTGTTACAAGTAGATTCAGTTGCCTGAAAAAACGCGTTTATTTCGGGCTGAAAAACACGTTTTGAAAAGTGTGATGTTACTGCCCCATAACTTACATGGGGTTGACCAAACTTGCAGAAACATGTTTATTTCTGCTGAAAAACACGTTTTGACCCTTTCTGCACAATGGGGTTAAGGGCTGAGTGTGTGGGCTCTTCTGAGCCTTGCTGTTACAAGTAGATTCAGTTGCCTGAAAAAACGCGTTTATTTCGGGCTGAAAAACACGTTTTGAAAAGTGTGATGTTACTGCCCCATAACTTACATGGGGTTGACCAAACTTGCAGAAACATGTTTATTTCTGCTGAAAAACACGTTTTGACCCTTTCTGCACACTGGGGTTAAGGGCTGAGTGTGTGGGCTCTTCTGACCCTTGCTGTTACAAGTAGATTCAGTTGCCTGAAAAAACGCGTTTATTTCGGGCTGAAAAACACGTTTTGAAAAGTGTTCTGTTACTGCCCCATAACTTACATGGGGTTGACCAAACTTGCAGAAACATGTTTATTTCTGCTGAAAAACACGTTTTGACACTTTCTGTACACTGGGGTTAAGGGCTGAGTGTGTGGGCTCTTCTGAGCCTTGCTGTTACAAGGAGATTCAGTTGTCTGAAAAAACGCGTTTATTTCGGGCTGAAAAACACGTTTTGAAAAGTGTGATGTTACTGCCCCATAACTTACATGGGGTTGACCAAACTTGCAGAAACATGTTTATTTCTGCTGAAAAACACGTTTTGACACTTTCTGTACACTGGGGTTAAGGGCTGAGTGTGTGGGCTCTTCTGAGCCTTGCTGTTACATGGAGATTCAGTTGTCTGAAAAAACGC
Organism: Lepisosteus oculatus; assembly: GCF_040954835.1. NCBI lineage: Eukaryota > Metazoa > Chordata > Actinopteri > Semionotiformes > Lepisosteidae > Lepisosteus > Lepisosteus oculatus. The sequence continues at coordinate 61,006 of NW_027168104.1, forward strand.
GTTTATTTCGGGCTGAAAAACACGTTTTGAAAAGTGTTCTGTTACTGCCCCATAACTTACATGGGGTTGACCAAACTTGCAGAAACATGTTTATTTCTGCTGAAAAACACGTTTTGACCCTTTCTGCACAATGGGGTTAAGGGCTGAGTGTGTGGGCTCTTCTGAGCCTTGCTGTTACAAGGAGATTCAGTTGTCTGAAAAAACGCGTTTATTTCGGGCTGAAAAACACGTTTTGAAAAGTGTGATGTTACTGCCCCATAACTTACATGGGGTTGACCAAACTTGCAGAAACATGTTTATTTCTGCTGAAAAACACGTTTTGACACTTTCTGTACACTGGGGTTAAGGGCTGAGTGTGTGGGCTCTTCTGAGCCTTGCTGTTACAAGGAGATTCAGTTGTCTGAAAAAACGCGTTTATTTCGGGCTGAAAAACACGTTTTGAAAAGTGTGATGTTACTGCCCCATAACTTACATGGGGTTGACCAAACTTGCAGAAACATGTTTATTTCTGCTGAAAAACACGTTTTGACACTTTCTGTACACTGGGGTTAAGGGCTGAGTGTGTGGGCTCTTCTGAGCCTTGCTGTTACATGGAGATTCAGTTGTCTGAAAAAACGCGTTTATTTCGGGCTGAAAAACACGTTTTGAAAAGTGTTCTGTTACTGCCCCATAACTTACATGGGGTTGACCAAACTTGCAGAAACATGTTTATTTCTGCTGAAAAACACGTTTTGACCCTTTCTGCACAATGGGGTTAAGGGCTGAGTGTGTGGGCTCTTCTGAGCCTTGCTGTTACAAGGAGATTCAGTTGTCTGAAAAAACGCGTTTATTTCGGGCTGAAAAACACGTTTTGAAAAGTGTGATGTTACTGCCCCATAACTTACATGGGGTTGACCAAACTTGCAGAAACATGTTTATTTCTGCTGAAAAACACGTTTTGACCCTTTCTGCACACTGGGGTTAAGGGCTGAGTGTGTGGGCTCTTCTGAGCCTTGCTGTTACAAGTAGATTCAGTTGCCTGAAAAAACGCGTTTATTTCGGGCTGAAAAACACGTTTTGAAAAGTGTGATGTTACTGCCCCATAACTTACATGGGGTTGACCAAACTTGCAGAAACATGTTTATTTCTGCTGAAAAACACGTTTTGACACTTTCTGTACACTGGGGTTAAGGGCTGAGTGTGTGGGCTCTTCTGAGCCTTGCTGTTACAAGGAGATTCAGTTGTCTGAAAAAACGCGTTTATTTCGGGCTGAAAAACACGTTTTGAAAAGTGTTCTGTTACTGCCCCATAACTTACATGGGGTTGACCAAACTTGCAGAAACATGTTTATTTCTGCTGAAAAACACGTTTTGACCCTTTCTGCACAATGGGGTTAAGGGCTGAGTGTGTGGGCTCTTCTGAGCCTTGCTGTTACAAGGAGATTCAGTTGTCTGAAAAAACGCGTTTATTTCGGGCTGAAAAACACGTTTTGAAAAGTGTGATGTTACTGCCCCATAACTTACATGGGGTTGACCAAACTTGCAGAAACATGTTTATTTCTGCTGAAAAACACGTTTTGACCCTTTCTGCACACTGGGGTTAAGGGCTGAGTGTGTGGGCTCTTCTGAGCCTTGCTGTTACAAGTAGATTCAGTTGCCTGAAAAAACGCGTTTATTTCGGGCTGAAAAACACGTTTTGAAAAGTGTGATGTTACTGCCCCATAACTTACATGGGGTTGACCAAACTTGCAGAAACATGTTTATTTCTGCTGAAAAACACGTTTTGACCCTTTCTGCACAATGGGGTTAAGGGCTGAGTGTGTGGGCTCTTCTGAGCCTTGCTGTTACAAGTAGATTCAGTTGCCTGAAAAAACGCGTTTATTTCGGGCTGAAAAACACGTTTTGAAAAGTGTGATGTTACTGCCCCATAACTTACATGGGGTTGACCAAACTTGCAGAAACATGTTTATTTCTGCTGAAAAACACGTTTTGACCCTTTCTGCACACTGGGGTTAAGGGCTGAGTGTGTGGGCTCTTCTGACCCTTGCTGTTACAAGTAGATTCAGTTGCCTGAAAAAACGCGTTTATTTCGGGCTGAAAAACACGTTTTGAAAAGTGTTCTGTTACTGCCCCATAACTTACATGGGGTTGACCAAACTTGCAGAAACATGTTTATTTCTGCTGAAAAACACGTTTTGACACTTTCTGTACACTGGGGTTAAGGGCTGAGTGTGTGGGCTCTTCTGAGCCTTGCTGTTACAAGTAGATTCAGTTGCCTGAAAAAACGCGTTTATTTCGGGCTGAAAAACACGTTTTGAAAAGTGTGATGTTACTGCCCCATAACTTACATGGGGTTGACCAAACTTGCAGAAACATGTTTATTTCTGCTGAAAAACACGTTTTGACACTTTCTGTACACTGGGGTTAAGGGCTGAGTGTGTGGGCTCTTCTGAGCCTTGCTGTTACAAGGAGATTCAGTTGTCTGAAAAAACGCGTTTATTTCGGGCTGAAAAACACGTTTTGAAAAGTGTGATGTTACTGCCCCATAACTTACATGGGGTTGACCAAACTTGCAGAAACATGTTTATTTCTGCTGAAAAACACGTTTTGACACTTTCTGTACACTGGGGTTAAGGGCTGAGTGTGTGGGCTCTTCTGAGCCTTGCTGTTACATGGAGATTCAGTTGTCTGAAAAAACGCGTTTATTTCGGGCTGAAAAACAAGTTTTGAAAAGTGTTCTGTTACTGCCCCATAACTTACATGGGGTTGACCAAACTTGCAGAAACATGTTTATTTCTGCTGAAAAACACGTTTTGACCCTTTCTGCACAATGGGGTTAAGGGCTGAGTGTGTGGGCTCTTCTGAGCCTTGCTGTTACAAGGAGATTCAGTTGTCTGAAAAAACGCGTTTATTTCGGGCTGAAAAACACGTTTTGAAAAGTGTGATGTTACTGCCCCATAACTTACATGGGGTTGACCAAACTTGCAGAAACATGTTTATTTCTGCTGAAAAACACGTTTTGACACTTTCTGTACACTGGGGTTAAGGGCTGAGTGTGTGGGCTCTTCTGAGCCTTGCTGTTACAAGGAGATTCAGTTGTCTGAAAAAACGCGTTTATTTCGGGCTGAAAAACACGTTTTGAAAAGTGTGATGTTACTGCCCCATAACTTACATGGGGTTGACCAAACTTGCAGAAACATGTTTATTTCTGCTGAAAAACACGTTTTGACACTTTCTGTACACTGGGGTTAAGGGCTGAGTGTGTGGGCTCTTCTGAGCCTTGCTGTTACATGGAGATTCAGTTGTCTGAAAAAACGCGTTTATTTCGGGCTGAAAAACACGTTTTGAAAAGTGTTCTGTTACTGCCCCATAACTTACATGGGGTTGACCAAACTTGCAGAAACATGTTTATTTCTGCTGAAAAACACGTTTTGACCCTTTCTGCACAATGGGGTTAAGGGCTGAGTGTGTGGGCTCTTCTGAGCCTTGCTGTTACAAGGAGATTCAGTTGTCTGAAAAAACGCGTTTATTTCGGGCTGAAAACACGTTTTGAAAAGTGTGATGTTACTGCCCCATAACTTACATGGGGTTGACCAAACTTGCAGAAACATGTTTATTTCTGCTGAAAAACACGTTTTGACCCTTTCTGCACACTGGGGTTAAGGGCTGAGTGTGTGGGCTCTTCTGAGCCTTGCTGTTACAAGTAGATTCAGTTGCCTGAAAAAACGCGTTTATTTCGGGCTGAAAAACACGTTTTGAAAAGTGTGATGTTACTGCCCCATAACTTACATGGGGTTGACCAAACTTGCAGAAACATGTTTATTTCTGCTGAAAAACACGTTTTGACACTTTCTGTACACTGGGGTTAAGGGCTGAGTGTGTGGGCTCTTCTGAGCCTTGCTGTTACAAGGAGATTCAGTTGTCTGAAAAAACGCGTTTATTTCGGGCTGAAAAACACGTTTTGAAAAGTGTTCTGTTACTGCCCCATAACTTACATGGGGTTGACCAAACTTGCAGAAACATGTTTATTTCTGCTGAAAAACACGTTTTGACCCTTTCTGCACAATGGGGTTAAGGGCTGAGTGTGTGGGCTCTTCTGAGCCTTGCTGTTACAAGGAGATTCAGTTGTCTGAAAAAACGCGTTTATTTCGGGCTGAAAAACACGTTTTGAAAAGTGTGATGTTACTGCCCCATAACTTACATGGGGTTGACCAAACTTGCAGAAACATGTTTATTTCTGCTGAAAAACACGTTTTGACCCTTTCTGCACACTGGGGTTAAGGGCTGAGTGTGTGGGCTCTTCTGAGCCTTGCTGTTACAAGTAGATTCAGTTGCCTGAAAAAACGCGTTTATTTCGGGCTGAAAAACACGTTTTGAAAAGTGTGATGTTACTGCCCCATAACTTACATGGGGTTGACCAAACTTGCAGAAACATGTTTATTTCTGCTGAAAAACACGTTTTGACCCTTTCTGCACAATGGGGTTAAGGGCTGAGTGTGTGGGCTCTTCTGAGCCTTGCTGTTACAAGTAGATTCAGTTGCCTGAAAAAACGCGTTTATTTCGGGCTGAAAAACACGTTTTGAAAAGTGTGATGTTACTGCCCCATAACTTACATGGGGTTGACCAAACTTGCAGAAACATGTTTATTTCTGCTGAAAAACACGTTTTGACCCTTTCTGCACACTGGGGTTAAGGGCTGAGTGTGTGGGCTCTTCTGACCCTTGCTGTTACAAGTAGATTCAGTTGCCTGAAAAAACGCGTTTATTTCGGGCTGAAAAACAC